>NC_133134.1:1666639-1966639 GCF_048418815.1 Hemitrygon akajei
CCGGGCGCAGGTACTGACCGCGTGATCCCCGACACACCGGCGCAGGTACTGACCGCGTGATCCCCGACACACCGGCGCAGGTACTGACCGCGTGATCCCCCGCGCAGCTACTGACCGCGTGATCCCCGACACACCGGGCGCAGGTACTGACCGCGTGATCCCCGACACACCGGGCGCAGGCACTGACCGCGTGATCCCCCGCACAGGTACTGACCGCGTGATCCCCCGCACAGGTACTGACCGCGTGATCCCCCGCACAGGTACTGACCGCGTGATCCCCGACACACCGGGCGCAGGTACTGACCGCGTGATCCCCCGCACAGGTACTGACCGCGTGATCCCCGACACACCGGGCGCAGATACTGACCGCGTGATCCCCACATGCCAAACCTCACCACCAGCAAGACCACCCACATGGGACAACCCACAGTGAGATCATCCACAGCGTGGAGCTGTGTAGGGCTCTCATGTTGTCTCCACCAAGTCCCTGCCAACAGGTTACGGCAAGAGATATAACCAGTCACACAAATCACACCTCAGAGGTCAGATGAAAATAGCCTTATCCGAACATACAGCTCCATCATTTGAACACCCACTCCCCCTCCTAACTGCGGGTGACTCCTGTCCATGGGCAGTAGAGAGAAACCCCGGGCATCACTGCCACGGTGACCAACACTCCACACCTCCCTTTCAGTGCGACAGGTCCCTGTGAAACTCGAGCCCGCAGACTGTTTACCTGCCTTCACTAATTACCTGGTAATGACATTGTTCAGTGTCTCACTGGTAGAGTGACACAGCGATCAGGTATCCCAGCTGATCTCACCGGCCATCATTAATTCATCAGCCCATCCCACATCCTCAGTACCAGACTGGGACATAGCGCTCCCACACCCACCCGTCAGGATACAGAACATTACAGCATAGTACAGGCCGTTCCACCCATCATGTCCTGCCGACCTCTTAATGACCCAGTCCATAGCAAGTAAAGCCCTCCCCCTAATGAGCACTGTCGCATGAAAGCAGCACCCAGAGACCCCTACCATCCAGGCCAAGGTACCTTTTTGCTGCTGCCATCGGGAAGGAGGTACAGGAGCCTCAGGACCCACACAACTACATTCAGGAACAGTTATTACACCTAAGCCAGCAGACTCTTGATCCCTCACGCACGAACATGGATACTGAGCAACTGACCGCGTAATCCTCACACACGGACACGTGTACTGGCCGTGTGATCCTCACGCACAGACATGGGTACTGACTGCGAGACGAGACACTGGTTCTGAATGAATGTGTGTCAGTGTGATAGAACTACATAAAGAAAACAGAGGCAACACGAGTGAATCTGCAGATGCTGGAAATAAATAAAAAACACAAAATGCTGGCAGAACTCAGCAGGCCAGACAGCATCTATGGGAGGAGGTAATAACGACATTTCGTCCTCCCATAGATGCTGTCTGGCCTGCTGAGTTCTGCCAGCATTTTGTGTTTTTTATAAAGAAAACAGATTGCTGAGTGTGCTCCTGGTTAAACACTGCACATTTATGAGGTCTCTCAGAAACTTCAGTTGTTCAGATGCTTTCCGATGCCAACGTGCTATGATGTGTGCAGTAAATAGGCTGTAATTGTGTCCCTATACAAACCACTGTCTCTGTACTGGGAATGTCTGTGGGTTGAATCCCTGAATATTCGACAGGAATGGGGACTCACGGGAATTTCTGGACAGCAGCAGTCCCCTGCACATTACCAGAACACTTTACAGAGATTTCAGAAATACAAGTATTGCTGCAGTTCCTGAGGTAAATGACATTAACCACCCTGCACACTGCCTCTTGTTTAGACACACGACATGGTAACAGGCCCTTGAAGCCCGACGAGACCGTGCCACCCGATTAACCTCCTAACCCAAACATCTTTGGAATTTGGGAGGAAACTGGAGCACCCAAGGGGCATACAGGGAGAATATACAAACTCTTTAAGACAGTAGAGGGAATTGAACCCCAGTCACTGGCACTGTAACAGCATTACTTTAACAAGGTACTGGTGAGGCCTCACCTTGAGTATTGTGAACAGTTTTGGGCTCCTCATCTAAGAAAAGATGTGCTGACATTCGAGAGGGTCCAGAGGAGGTTCACAAGGATGATTCCAGGAATGAAAGGGTTATCATACGAGGAACGGTTAATGGCTCTGGGTCTGTACTCGCTGGAATTTAGAAGGATGAGGGGATTTCATTGAAACCTTTTGAATGTTGAAAGGCCTAGACAGAGTAGGCCTGTGGAAAGGATGTTTCCCATGGTGGGAGAGTCTAGGACAAGAGGGCACAGCCTCAGGATAGAGGGCGCCCTTTCAAAACGGAGATGCAGAGAAATTTCTAGCCAAAGGGTGGTGAATTTGTTGCCACGTGCAGCTGTGGAGGCCGGGTCGTTGGGTGTATTTAAGGCAGAGATTGATAGGTTCTTGATTGGACATGGCAGCAAAGGTTATGGGGTAAAAGCCGGGAACTGGGTTTGAGGAGAAGGAAAAAGGATCAGTCATGATTGAATGGCAGAGCAGACTCGATGGGCCAGATGGCCTAAATCTGTTCCTATGTCTTATGGTATTATGGTCTAACCACTACAGTACTGGGTTACTCCTTTCTCCAAAGAGCCAGTCTGGAAAGCCTCTAAAACAAAAACTTCACACTTAAAAGTTTCTTCCCCCCAACAGTTAATCTAATCAGCCATTCTAGTTCGCCCGCACCACCTCTCTATCTATTATCTCCATTACTGCACTGTGAACACTTTAAACAACTGTTTATAGTGCTGTTTACGTTGAAAATACATGTTGGTATTGATGCATATTTTATTCCATATCTGTACTGTAACCTCTAACAGTATTTTAACATTAGTTATTCTTTATAGTTATTGAACGTTGTTTTGTATTGCATTTCACACCATGACCAACTCACCACAGCAAATCCCTAATACATTTGGACACTGTACATCTGCTCATTAATGCAAATACGTAATCAGCCAATCATGTGGCAGCAATTCAATGCATAAAAACATACTGACATGGTGAAGATTCAATTGTTCTGTGGGCGAGAACACCTTGTTAATGAGAGAGGTCAGAGGAGAATGATCAGACTGGTTCAAGCTGACAGGAAGGCGACAGTAACTCAAATAACCACACATTACAACAGTGATGTGCAGAAGAGCATCTCTGAATGCACAACACATTGAATCTTGAAGTGAATGGACTACAGTAGCAAAAGACCACAAAAATATACTTGCCATATACACTCAGTGGCCACGGTATTTAATAAAGTAGCCACTAAGTGTATATGGTGAATAAAGTTGATAAACCGTGAAATATTAAAACAGCAGAGTAAGAGTAAGAATGGAATTCGATAGGAAACAAGGTGAGACAGTGGAAACCTGATTTGGATGAGGACTAACCAACACTGGACTAAACATGCCTAGGCATCATCCCTGATGAAGATGGCAGAGGCAGAATTTGTCATTGAAATGTCGATTGAAATGGATACCTGTATCCGGCTAGAAGCCCGAGAAGAGTTTATTTGTCAGATATACCAGGAACGCACTGGATCATTTTTCAGTAAAAATACAAAGCACAAATTATAACCAAGCTCCAAAACACTTAAACTGGTCACTCAGAGATCTAGCTCTGATAGTATTCCACAGACTTGACCAATCAGCCACCTTGGATTCACCAATCCACATGGTCACGCTAGAACAAACTCATCCACCTGGCCAACTGCAGCAGCAAAACACCTGGCTGTTGCACCTGCTGTCTCGCTCACAGACACACTTAGCCTGTCTCCACCTGTCAGCCCAATCCACCACTAACTGGAGAGCATATCTGCCTGCTCTCCCCTTCACCAGCACCTCCATCCACACCACATCCCAATCCCCGGCATAAATCAGAGGGCACTTCACTCACCAACTTCCTCCTAAGCTTGACCTTCACCCTGCTGCCTGAGGAATCGTGGGAAGACTCCAGCCAGCCCAGGTGCTCATCCACAGACACACTCTTCCTCATGTACAGAGAGCGGGACCTGGAGGAGGAGACATGGGGCTCGCTGGTGCTGGTCCTCAGGTGCCACTGACCAGCTCCTTCCTTGGAGACTCCCTCACTGGTTTCTCGCCTCCTCTTCCACGACTCATCTGAGGGGAGACAACCAGCAAAGAACAACTGTCAGCAGACCAGCTACAAACCTGGGGTCCAAGTTCATCACTCCCTGTAAGTGGCTACACAGGCTGATAGGGTGGTTAAGAAAGCATATTGCATGCTTGCCTTTATTAGTACAAAGCCAGGAAGTTATATTACAGCTTGGCTGTGAGGCTAGGCACAGCTCCAATGCCATATTCGAGTTTGCTGATGACACCACTGTCATTAGCTTAATCAAAGGTATATAGGAGGGAGACTGAAAATCTGGCTGAGCAGTGCCAAAACTACAACCTCTCACTCAATGTCAACAAGACCAAGAGATGATTGTTGACTTCAGGACGAGGAAATCGCAGGTCCATGAGCCAGTCCTCATCAGAGGTGGAGAGGGTGAGCAACTTTAAATTCCTCAGTGTTATTATTTCAGAGGAGCTGTCCTGGGCCCAGCACGTGAATGCAATTACAAAGAAAGCATAGCAGTGCCTCTACTTCCTTTGGAGTCTGCAAAGATTCAGTATGACATCGAAAACTTTGATTGATGTACGGTGAAGAGTATGTTGGTTGCCTGGCTGCATCACAGCCTGTTATGGAAACACCAATGCCCTTGAATGTTAAATTCTACAAAAGTAGTGGATATGGCCCAGCCCATCATGGGTAAAGCCCCCATTGAGCACAACGACATACAGCAATGTCACTGGAAAGCAGCATCCATCATCAGGGACCCCACCACCCAGGTCGTGCTGTCTTCTCACTGCTGCCATCAGGAAAAAGGTACAGGAGCCTCAGGACTCGCACCACCAGGTTCAGAAACAGTTACTACTCCTTAACCATCAGACTCTTGAACCAAAGGGTTTCACTCAACTTCACTTGTCCCATTACTGAAATGTTCCCACAATCTATGGACTCACTTTTAAGGACTCTTCATTTCATGTTCAATCATCAGTGATCCTCAACAGGGTGCTTACGTGTCCTAAGGGGGTACATTCAGGGAAATAGAAGTCGTTGGAGGCATTCAAGATTCTTTGGGGTGGAGATGATAAGCAGCACCTTAACTTGAGGCACAAGACTTGACCAACTGTTAGTAGAGCAGGTACTTCCAAGAAAAGGATGGGGACTGGAATACAGGAAGAACCATAGCTCAACAGATGGCAAGCACTCGTCATTACAACACATCTGAAACTCGGCAATCTCATCCAACCTTACCAACCAAACCAACGTTATTGGGTATGCATAAACTAGGGTACCCAACAGTTTGCCTTGACTGGCAGTGTGGAACCAGTTCATGCAATTTAAAAGTTGTCAAGTATACCCTCTCAACTTTCTGTACATAAAACTGATCGTGCAACGATACAGCGCTGGCTGGAACCAAATGGTGAAATTGAGCCAATCAGTGAACCCACTGACTCCAAGGATTCATCTTAAAGTGTTCAAAGCGATCTTGGCTTCATATGTGCAGTAAAAAACCACCTCTAGGGATTATGAGACCTTTTATGACTAGTCAACCGTGTTAACTGGAATAATATAAAGGTAGCTTGCTGAACACCAGTTCTATCCTGACTAGTATTTAGATTCATATCCAAATCCTTGTCAATGTGAATTTTGCTGCTGCGATTGCCTTCATCTTCACCTTGCCGTTGCTTTGAGTGCCATTAACACCATTCCATCCATGTGAACTGGCTGCTGTCACCGTCTGATAGGCATTCCCAGTTTGTGTTCACTTTTTATTCCAATTTAGCCCAGTTACTAATGGATAAATACATACAGCACAATCTCTGAGTCTGAAGGTGATGACGCCTTGAATTCTAACCCCGCTAAGAAACAGAAACTACAGAAAGTGCGTCAATACAATGTTACATATCTAGAGGACGGTTTTATTCCTTTCCTGTCAGGTCAACGATATAATGTGTGTCTTATTTGTAATACTGCATTGCTAATGAAGCCATTAAACCATCAAGATTGCAGGAACACTTCCGTTAAAGACATCCTGAAAAGGCTACTTATGGTATTACTCAGTTCCAGAAGGGTGATGGAAGCATTTGAAAAGTGTTGCACACTTGAGACATTTGCCAAGAAAGCCAAAAATGACCTTGATAGTGGCCTTAATGCTTCTTACACCATTTCCAAAATGAAAGCAGTGGAAAGTCTCATACGATTGGTGAAAGATTAATAATGCCTGCTGTATGAGAAGTGCTCACCACTGTTCCCAAAATGGATACCAGTATTTTAAAATCAATTCCTCAGAGTAATAACTCTGTAGCTCATCGTATTCACAAAATAATTGAAGATACTGGGTATCAACTATGTGCTGAGCCACAAAAAGCAGAATTTGGGATACAGATGGATGAGTCAACTGCGTGAGACAATGAGACTGCTAATGGCATTTATTTGTTTATCAAACTGGAGAAGTTTATGAAGAGATTCTCTTTTGTAAAAAGAGAAAACAATTATCAATGGAGAATCAATCTGCAACAAGCTCAAAATGTATATCGAGGATAAAAGTATTTTGATTAGGAATATGATTTCTTGTGCAACTAATATAGCATTTTATATGACAGGTCACCATGTTGGTTTAGTGGCGTTTACGAAAAAAGAAATTCCAAATCTGTTTGCAGTTCTTTGTGTATTTCATCTCACAGCCAGCGACTTTTTTCAAACATGACTCTTGTAATATCTGCTATCAACAAAATTAAAGCTCATCCATTAAATAAAAGAATATTTTGCCAGTTATGCCAAGATAACAACGAAGAGTTTGAATGCTTGCTTCTTCACACACAAGTGCATTGGATGGCAAAGGCTGCTCCTGAAAACATTTGTTTGATCTTTTTCATACCATGGTTGACTTTTTACTCAAAGTCAACAAGAATGTCTATGTAGAGGTGTGGCATACCTGGCCAATCTGTATGACAAAGTGAACATTCTAAATATTAAACTGCAGAGTGAGAATTTCAATTTACTCCAGGCAAAAAGTGCACTGTCCACTTTTATCAGAAAATTGGAAATATATAAGCAAAACATTGGGAAAAGAATATTCTCACAGTTTCCCTACATGGAAGTTATGGTACTTTCTTTCAAATCAATGGTGATTTGCAAGAGGACTGCTTACACCTGCAGTCACAGAAGAAGGATTTTTAGGATCATTTCAAGGATCTGAATGATCTGGAAATTCCGGACTGGGTAACTAACCCATTGCAAGGTGGAAGAACAGGAAGAGAGCTTGCAAGAAGAAATTATCAAAATTCAGAATAATGAAGAAGCAAAATGCTTTTCAAAAATGTCAGCTTTTGTGGAATGGGAAGTTTCCTGATCTTTGGAGAAAAGCCAGACTGCTCTCCATTGCACTTCCATTCTCCTCTTGTTGAAGGAGGCTTCAGTAGAGTGAACCACATACTCACAAAAAACAGACACCGCTTGGACGTTGGTACGTGTGGGGACTTGAGGCATTTGTTGTCACAAATGGAGCCAGATATTTCAGCTCTTGCTAAAAAACCATCAAACTCAAGGGTGGTACAGCACACAGGTACTGTGTAAGCTTGGTTTAAAGACAAATCAAATTTTAAGCAGAATAATTTCTCTTACGTTAGTACATAGCAGACATGTTTTACGCTATGGGGGCACCGCAAAGTATGTTGTGCCTAAGAGGGGCATTAGCAAGTATGACAGTGCTTTGGGCTTAAAAAAAATAAATAAATAGGAAAACACTGCTCTAGATATTTATTCACAAACAAAAGAAAATCTGCAGATGCTGGAAATCCAAGCAACACACACAAAATGCTGGAGGAACTCAGCAGGCCAGGTAGCATCTATGGGAAAAAAGTACAGTTGACATTTCAGGCCGAGACCCTTTAGGAGGGCCCTCAGTTGAAGCAGGTTTTGGCCCAAAATGTCAACTGTACTCTTTTCCATAGATACTGCCTGGCCTGCTGAGTTCCTCCAGCACTTTGTGTGTGTTGTCTAGATTTTTATTGTTTACTTGGTTATTTATTATTTGTTTCTTTTTTTTGTATTTGCAGTTTGTTGTCTTTTGCACACTGGTTGAATGTCCAGTTGGCGCAATCTTTTGTTAATTCTATTATGGATTTATTGAGTATGCCCACAAGAAAATTAATCTCGGTGTATATGGTGACATATGTATATTGATCATAAATTTACTTTGAACTTTATAAAACTCTAGTCATTGCATACAGTTCTGGTCACCCCATTATAGGAAGAATGTCAAGGTTTTAGGGAAGGCACAGAAGAGTTCACCAGGATGCTGCCTGGATTTGAGGGCTTCCTTTTGGAATGCTGGAGGCTGAGGGGAGATCTGATAGACAGATCTCTTTCCCACAGTTGAAATGTCTTAACACCAGAGGACACGTATTTAAGGTGAGAGGGGATGAGGCTCGGTTAGCGTAGGGTGGGGAGGCTGATTTCAATATCACGCTACAGGAGCAGGCTAAAGTTAGTGAGCAGCTCTACTTCTGCGAAGTGATAATCCCATCTGTTAGGAATCCACCAGGCAAGACGACGACGGAGTGGTATAAATAAAAGGTTTTACTCAGTATTGTCAACCAGGGTCCAGCTTCCCGGCCCACCAAGCTGACAATGCATGCGCACTCTAAAGCCCGCGCAAAATGGCGGCGGGTCGGATAACTGTTCCCACGACTCCTCAGACAATAGGGTGACGACGGTGAGGGGTACTCCAAGCAAGGATCAGCACCACATCTCCTCCTCCAGGTGCCACTCCCTGTACACGAGGAAGAGTGTGTCCGTGGACGAGCTCCTGACCTAGCAGGAGTGTTCCCACAATTCCTCGGGCAGCAGGGTGAAGGTTAATCTCAGGAGGAAGATGGTGAGTGAAATGATCTCTGACGAATGCCAAGGGGTTGGGTGTTGTTTGGATGAAGTTGTCTGCTGCCCATCAGGCTGACAGGTGCCGGAGAGGGGAGCAGGCGGATGGCTGTCCAGTTGGTGGTGGATTGGGCTGACAGGCGGAGATGGCTGTCCAGTTGGTGGTGGATTGGGCTGACAGGCGGAGATGGCTGTCCAGTTGGTGGTGGATTGGGCTGACAGGCGGAGATGGCGTGTGCAACAGCCAGGAGCTTTACCTACACGCGTCTTGGCCCAAAATATTGACTCTTTACTCCTTTCCACGGTTACTGCCCAACCTACGGAGTTCCTCCAGTATTTTGTGGAGAGGCCGTTTCCTATAGCACATAGAATAGTACAGCACATTACAGGCCCTTCGGCCCACAATGTTGTGCCGCTCCTCAAACTCTGCCTCCCATACAACCCCACACCTTAAATTCCTCCATATACCTGTCTAGTAGTCTCTTAAACTTCACTAGTGTATCTGCCTCCACCACTGACTCAGGCAGTGCATTCCACACACCAACCACTCCGAGTAAAAAACTTTCCTCTAATATCCCCCTTGAACTTCCTTCCCCTTACCTTAAAGCCATGTCCTCTTGTACTGAGCAGTGGTGCCCTGGGGAAGAGACGCTGGCTGTCCACTCTATCTATTCCTCTTAATATCTTGTATACTTCTATCATGTCTCCTCTCATCCTCCTTCTCTCCAAAGAGTAAAGCCCTAGCTCCCTTAATCTCTGATCATAATCCATACTCTCTAAACCAAGCAGCATCCTGATAAATCTCCTCTGTACCCTTTCCAATGCTTCCACATCCTTCCTATAGTGAGGTGACCAGAACTGGACACAGTACTCCAAGTGTGGCCTAACCAGAGTTTTATAGAGCTGCTGCATCATTACATCGTGACTCTTAAACTCTATCTCTCGACTTATGAAAGCTAACACCCCATAAGCTTTCTTAACTACCCTATTTACCTGTGAGGCAACTTTCAGGGATCTGTGGACATGTACCCCCAGATCCCTCTGCTCCACCACACTACCAAGTATCCTGCCATTTACTTTGTACTCTGCCTTGGAGTTTGTCCTTCCAAAGTGTACTACCTCACACTTCTCCAGGTTGAACTCCATCTGCCACTTCTCAGCCCATTCCTGCATCCTATCAATGTCTCTCTGCAATCTTTGACAATCCACTACACTATCCACACCACCACCATGGTGGAAGAGTCTAAGAACAGAGGACACAGCCTCAGAATAGAGGAATGTGCTTTATTAGGAGTTTGAAAAGATTTGGCATGTCAACAAATACACTCAAAAAACTTCTATAGTTGTACCATGAAGAGCATTCTGACAGGCTGCATCACTGTCTGGTATGGAGGGGCTACTGCACAGGACCGCAAGAAGCTGCAGAGGGTTGTAAATCTAGTCAGCTCCATCTTGGGCACTAGCCTACAAAGTACCCAGGACATCTTTAGGGAGCGGTGTCCCAGAAAGGCAGCGTCCATTATTGAGGACCTCCAGCACCCAGGGCGTGCCCTTTTCTCACTGTTACCATCAGGTAGGAGGTACAGAAGCCTGAAGGCACACACTCAGCGATTCAGGAACAGCTTCTTCCCCTCTGCCATCCGATTCTTAAATGGACATTGAACCCTTGGACACTACCTCACTTTAAGAAATATACAGTATTTCTGTTTTTTGCTTTTTTAAATCTATTCAATATGCATATAATGTAACTGATTTACTTGTTTAATTATTTTATTTTTTCTCTTCTAGATTATGTATTGCATTGAACTGCTGCTGGTAAGTTAACAAATTTCATGTCACATGCCGGTGATAATAAACCTGATTCTGAAGGCTGATTGAGGCGGAGAGGAAATTGGATCAGCCATGAAGAAATGGTGAAGCAGACTTGATGGGCCAAATGGCCTAATTCTGCTCCTGTTTCTTATGGTCCAATATGAGGAATTCTCTAACTTGAAACTGGCCTCATCTTGGTAGAAATGGAGGCCAAGGATCAACATGTCAGAATGGGAATGGGGAAAGGAAATAAAATGGTTTTTCACAGGGAAATTCTGCTTTTTGCAGATGGTGCAGGGGTACTTGACAAAGTTTCCTTCAAAGTCCTGACCAAAGTTTTCAGCCCAAAACTGGCTGACTGTTCCCCTCTATAGAGTTCTTCCAGCATCTTGTGTGTTGCTCTGGATTTCCAGCATCTGCAGAATCCCTCATGTTTATGGCCTACACCTGCTCCTGTATTTTTGTGTCAGGATTTAACCTGGAGTGGTCTCTGGGTGAGCAGGAATTCCAGAAGGTCAAGGGACTCACCGAGGTCCAGGCCAAATCCAATCTCTTGGGCTTTAGAGCTGAGTGGCAGCCGGTTGCAGCCTCCATCATCCTGTCCTTTGGGGAGGGTATGTCCATGGGTGGGAGTGGCAGTGGGTGACTGGGGGATGCTGGGCAGAGTTTGCAGCTTTGCTGTCACGTTCCGCTCCAGTCTCCTGTCTGAGCACCTAGGAAAACAGACAAAAAAGACAGTCTCATCAAATCACCTGGGTGGATATGAACTGGGAGGACAGACGGACAAGGCCCCTACATTCAAGGTGGGTCCTACAATCTCTTCTTCCCTCCCCCCCAGTCTCGGACAACCCCATGAGTTAGACTGGGCCAGGCAATGCTGTGTCACAACACATGCTCTCCCAGTAGCATAGGGTTACATCCCTGGTGTACCCATCTGCCTGGACACCACCCCGTGACCAGACATAGAATCATAAAGTTATACAACACTACAGCTGTGCCAAACTATTAATCTACTTAATCCCATTGACCTGCACCCAGGCCATACCCCTCCCTACCCCTTCCATCCATGTACTTAACTAAACACATCTCTAATGTTGAAATGAAACCCAAATCCACCACTTCCGATGGAAGTTTGTTCCACACTCTGAACAAGTTTCCCCTCCTGTTCCCTGCAAGGTACTTTGCCTCCCAGGTGCCAAGGTCAGGGATGTCTCAGATCAGGGCTATAACATTTAAAAGGGAGGTTGAGCAGCCAGAAGTAGTGGTACATCTTGTTACCAACGATATAGTTAGGAAATGGGGTGGAGTCCTGAAGAGAGAATGTAGGGAGTTGGAGAAAAAGCTGAAAAGCAATGATCCAGGGTAGTAATCTCTGGATTGCTGTCGTTGCCATGTGCCAGTAGGATTATTTGGCAGATGAATGCGTGGCTGAGAAACTGGGCCAGGGTTTCCAGATTACTGGATCATTGGGATATTTTCTGGGGAAGGTATGACCTGTTCAAAAAGGACAGGTTACACCTAAACCTGAGGGGTACTGATATCCCTGTGGGCGCATTTGCTAGAGTTGTTGGTGAGGATTTAATTTGGCAGTTGGAATTGGAACGGGAATGATGGGAGTAGTTGGTATAGAAGTTGACATTTTGTCTGTCCTTCCTCACATTCTCATTACAGACTGTGAGGCAGCACATTGCAAGCTTAACATCCAAGGATACACATTGTATTGAAAGGACAGGCAGGTAGGCTGGGGGGTGGGGGTGGCTCTGTTGGTTTAACAAAATGAAATCAAATCCTCAGGAAGAGATGACACAGGATTGGAAGATGTAGAATCCTTGTGGGTAGAGTTAAGAAACTGCAAGGATAAAAAGACACTGATAGAAGTTACAGTGGCTATAAAAAGTATTCTCCCCCTTGGTAGTTTTTATATTTTATTTACAACACTGAATCACAGTGGATTTAACTTGTTTTCTTAAAAACACAGATCAACAGAAAAATACTCTTTCATGTCAAAGTGAAAAATTAATCTGTAGTGACAGATCTCTACAAAGTGATCTAAATTAATTGCAAAAAGAACGGGTTGCACTTGAATCCGAGGGGAACCAATATCCTGGCAGGAAGATTTGCTAAGGCTATTAGGAGAGTTTAAACTAGAATTGCTGGGGGGGGCGGCGGGGTGGGAACTGAACTGAAGTGACAGAAGAAAGAGGTTGGCTTACAAATAGAGAAAGTTTGGAGACAGTGCAAGAGGGAGGATAGGCAGGTGATAGAGAAGGGACGCACTCAGACCGACAATTTGAGATGTGTCTATTTTAATACGAGGAGTATCATGAACAAAGCAGATGAGCTTAGAGTGTGGATCAGTACATGCAGCTATGATGTTGTGGCCATTACAGAGACTTGGATGGTGCAGGGGCAGGAATGGCTACTTCAGGTGCCAGGCTTCGAGGAGGGACATCGAGGAGCAGATAGGGAGACAGATTCTGGACAAGAGTAATAATAACAGGGTTGTTGTGGTGGGAGATTTTAATTTCCCAAATATTGATTGGCATCTCCCTAGAGTGAGGGGTTTAGATGGTGTGGAGTTTGTTAGGTGTGTTCAGGAAGGTTTCTTAACACAATATGTAGATAAGCCTACAGGGAGAGAGGTTGTACTTGATCTGGTATTGGGAAATGAACCTGGTCAGGTGTCAGATCTCTCAGTGGGAGAGCATTTTGGAGATGGTGATCACAATTCTATCTCCTTTACCATAGCATTGGAGAGGAATAGGAACAGCCAAGTTAGGGAAAGTTTAATTGGAGTAAGGGAAACTGAGGCTATCAGGCAGGAACTTGGAAGCATAAACTGGAAACACGTTCTCAGAGAAACGTACGGAAGAAATGTGGCAAATGTTCAGGGGATATTTGTGTAGGGTTCTGAGTAGGTACATTCCAATGAGACATGGAAAGGATGTACAAGATCCGTGGTGCACAAAGGCTGTTGTAAATCTAACCAAGAAGAAGAGCTTACGAAAGGTTTAAAAAAACAACAAAAAAAAACTAGGTAATGATATGAATCTGGAAGATTATAAGGCTAGCAGGAAGGAGCTCAAGAATGAAATTAGGAGAGCCAGAAGGGGCCATGAGAAGGCCTTGGCTAACAGAAAACCCCAAGGCATTCTACAAGTATGTGAAAAGCAAGAGGATAAGATGCGAGAGAATAGGACCAATCAAGTGTGACAATGGAAAAGTGTGTATGGAACCAGAGGAAATAGCAGAAGTACTTAATAAATACTTTGCTTCAGTATTCACTACAGGAAAGGATCTTGATGATTGTAGGGATGACTTGCCTTGGACTGAAATGCTTGAGAATGTAGATATTAAGAAAACATGTGGTGGAGCTATTGGAAAGCATCAAGTTAGACAAGTCACTGGGACCGGATGGGATGTACCCCAGGCTACTGTGGGAAACGAGGGAGGAGATTGCTGAGTCTCTCGCAATGATCTTTGTGTCATCAATGGGGACGGGAGAGGTTCCAGAGGATTGGAGGGTTGCTTCAAGAAAGGGAGTAGGGATAGCCCAGGAAATTATAGGCCAGTGAGTCTTACTTCAGTGGTTGGTATGTTGAAGCAGAAGATCCTGAGAAGCAGGATTTATGAACGTTTGGAGAGGCATAATATGATTAGGAATAGTCAGCATGGCTTTGTCAAAGGCAGGTCGTGCCTTAAGAGCCTGATTGAATTTTTAAGGATGTGACTAATCATATTGATGAAGGAAGAGCAGTAGATGTATATGGATTTCAGCAAGGCATTTGACAGGGTATCCCATGCAAGGCTTATTGAGAAAGTAAGGAGGCATGGGATCCAAGGGGACATTGCTTTGTGGATCCAGAACTGGCTTGCCCACAGAAGGCAAAGAGTGGTTGTAGATGGGTCATATTCTGCATGGAGGTCGGTGACCAGTGGTGTGGCTCAGGGATCTGTTCTGGGACCCCTACTCTTTGTGATTTTTATAAATGACCTGGATGAGGAAGTGGAGGGATGGGTTAGTAAATTTGCTGATGACACAAAGGTTGGGTGTGTTGTGGATAGTGTGGAGGGTTGTCAGAGGTTACAACGGGATATTGATAGGATGCAAAGCTGGGCAGAGAAGTGACAGATGGAGTTCAACCCAGATGTGTGAGGTGGTTCATTTTGGTAGGTCAAATATGATGGCAGAATATAGTATTAATGTTAAGACTGTTGGTAATGTGGAGGATGAGAGGGATTTTGGGGACCGAGTCCATAGGACACTCAAAGCTGCTACGCAGGTTGACTGTATGGTTAAGAAGGCATACAGTGCATTGGCCTTCATCAATCGTGGGATTGAGTTTAAGAGCCGAGAGGTAATGTTGCAGCTATATAGGACCCTGATCAGACCCCACTTGGAGTACTGTGTTCAATTCTGGTCTCCTCACTATAGGAAGGACGTGGAAGCCATAGGAAGGGTACAGAGGAGATTTACAAGGATGTTGCCTGGATTGGGGAGCATGCCTTCTGAGAATAGATTGAGTGAACTCAGCCATTTCTCCTTGGAATGACAGAGGATGAGCGGTGACCTGATAGAGGTGTACAAGATAACGAGAGGTGTTGATCATGTGGATAGTCAGAGGCTTTTCCCAGGGTTGAAATTACTAGCACAAAAGGGCACAGTTTTTAAGGTTCTTGGAAGAGTAGGTACAGAGGAGATGTCAGGGATAAGTTGGTTTTTTTTTTTTTAAAGTGGTGAGTGTGTGGAATGGGCCACCAGTGGCCGTGGTAGATGCGGAAACGATAGGGTCTTTTAAGAGACTCCTGGATGGGTACGTGGAGCTTAGGAAAATAGAGGGCTATGGGTAAAGCCTAGGTAGTTCTAAAGTAGGGACATGTTTGGCACAACTTTGTGGGCTGAAGGGCCTGTATTGTCCTGTATGTTTTCTATGTTTCTGTTAAACAATAATTGAATGCATAAGTATTCACCCCTTTCAAGTCATTGATGCACCTTTGGCAGCAGTTACAGCCTTGAGCCTTTGTGGATAGGTCTAGATCAGCTTTGCACATCTAAACGCTGTAATTTTTCCCAATTCTTCTCTATAAAACTGGTCAAGCTCTGTCAGATTACACGTGGTTCGTGAGTGAACAGCCCTTCTCAGTCCAGCCATAAATTCTCAATTGGAATGAGGTCTGGACTCTGACTTAGCCACTCCAGGTCATGAACTTTGTTGTTTTTAAGCCACTCCTGTACAGCTTTGGCTTTCTGCTTGGGGTCATTTACTTGCTGGAAAACAAATGTACTCCCAGGTTGCAATTCTCTTGCAGACTATCAGGTTTTCTTCCAGGATTTCCCTGTATTTTACTGCATTCATTTTACCCTCTACCTTCCAGAGTTGTCCTTGGCCTCTTGGTGGGCTCCCTTGCTGGTCTTCTTGCATGGACACTCAGTGTTTGTGGTCAGCCTGCTCTAGGCAATTTCACAGCTGTGCCTTATTCTTTTCACTTTCTTGATGATTGACTTAACTGTACTCCAAGGGATATTCAGAGACTTGGAAATTTTCTTGTATCCATCTCCTGACTTGTGCTTTTCAATAGCTTTTCACGAAGCTGCTTCGTTTTCTTTTGTCTTCGTGGTGTAGTTTTTGCCAGGATACTGACTCACATTCCAGATATAGGTGTAGTTTTACTACAATCAATTGAAACTCTGACTACACAGGTGATTTCTATTTAACTAATTATGTGACTTCTAAAACCAATTGGCTGTACCAGTGATGATCATTTTAAAAGGGGGTGAATATGTATGCAATCAATTATTGTTTTATATTTGTAATTCATTTAGATCACTTTGTAGAGATCAGTTTTCATTTTGACATGGAGTGTTTTTGTTCATTGCGTCAAAAAAGCCAAATTAAACCCAGTGATTCAATGTTTAAAAAAAAGTATGAAAACTTCCGGGGGGGGGGGGGGGGGGTAAGTACTTTTTTAAAAAAAATAGACACTGTGTCTTCAGGCCTCCAAATAATAGTCAGGGTGTGAGATAAAAAGGTATGTCAGAAGGACATTATCACAGTAGTTATGAGGGATTTCAATATGTAGTAGATTGGGGAACAACAGGTTGGTGCAGGATACCAAGGGAGAGAATTTGTAGAATGCCTATGCGATGGCTTTTTAGGGTAGTTTGTGGTTGAACCCATTAGGGGAAAAGCAATTCTGGATTGAGGGGAGCTCAAGGTAAAGGAACTCTAAGGAGGCATTGGTCATAATATGATAGAATTCACCCTGCGGTTTGAGAGGGAGAAGCTAAAGTCAGCCATATCAGTATTACAGTGGAGTAAAAGTAAGCACAGATGAGAGGTTACATCAGAGAGGAACTGCCAAAGTTGATTGGATGCAAGGAGGGATGTCAGCGGATTAATGACGACTGGGGTTTCTGGGAGTAATTCAGAAGGCACAGGATAAATACATCCCAACGATTAAGAAAATACTTTAATGGGAAAATGAGGCAACTGGATGACAAGGGAAGCGAAAGGTAGCACAAAACCAAAAAAGAGAGCATATAATATAGCAGAAATTAATGGGAAGTTGGAGGATTGGGAAATTTAATAAACAGAAGGCAACTAAAAAGCCAAAAGAATAGAAAATATTAAATCTAAAGGGAAGCTAATCAGTAATATGAAAGAGAATAACAAAAGATTTTTCAGATTGTATAAAGAATAAAAGAGGTACAAGTGGATATTGGACAGCTTGAAAATGATGCTGGAGAGGTAGTAATGTGGAACAAAGAAATGGTGGAGGAACTGAAGAATTTTGTGGAAGACACTAGCAGTATGCCAGAAATTTGAGTGTGCCTGGGGGCAGAAGTAAATGTTGCTATTACTGAGAAGGTGCTTGGGAAGATGAAAAGGTCTGAAGGTAAATAAGTCACCTGGACCAGATGGATTACACCCTAGGATTCTGAAGCAGGTAGTTGAAGAGATTGTGGAGGCATTGACAATGGTTTTTCAAGAATGACTAGATTCTGGAATGATTCTGAAGGACTGGAAAATTTCAAATGTCACTCCATTCTTTTAGAAAGGAGAGAGGCAAAATAAAATTAAAGGCCAGTTAGCCTGACCCAAGTTGTTGGAAAGATGGCAGAGTCTATTATTAAAGGTGAGATTTTAGGGGTACTTGGAGGCACATGATAAAGTAGACCAAAGTCAGCATCATTTCCTTACAGGGAATTCTTGCCTGACAAATTTGTTGGAATTCTTGGAGGAAGTAACAGGCAAGATAGACAAAGGAGAGTCAGTGGATGTTGTGTACTTAATTTTTCAAAAGGTTTTTGATGAGGTGCAGTGTGTGAGGCTGCTTAACAAGATGAGTGCCTATGGTATTACAGGAAATATACTGGCATTGATAGAAGATTGGCTGACTGGCAGAAGGCAAAGAATGGGAATAAAGAGGGCCTTTTCTGGGTGGCTGCCAGTGACCTTGTGATGTTCTTCAGGGGTCAGTATTGGGACCACTTCTTTTCATGTTATCTGTGAATAATTTGGACAATGGAATTGATGGCTTTGTGGCCAAGCTTGCAGGATGATACAAAGATAGGTGGAAGCACAGGTTGTGTAGAGGAAGGAGAGAGGCTGCAGAAAGACTTGGACAGATGAGGAGAATGGGCAAAGAAGTGGCAGGTGGAATATAGCGTAGTGAAGTGTATGGTCATGCACTTTGGTAGAAGGAATAAAGACACAGACTATTTTCTTAATAAGAAAATTCAAAAATCAGATCATCTACCACCACACTCTGGCTTAGTGGGAGAAGAGAATGTCAATATCCACTGCCTTGCCTTCATCCACTTTCCTGGTAACTTCCTTGAAAATCTTAAGATTGGTTAGATATGATCTACCATGAATAAAGCCATGAAAACTACCCTTAATCAGTCCACGTCTATCCAAATACTTGTATCCTGTCCCCTAGAATATCTTCCAATAACTTTTCCACAACTGATGTTAGACTTACAAGCCTATAAATTTCCTTGTTATTGTTTAGAGACTTTTAAACAGCAGAACAATATTGGCTATACAATTCTCTGTACTTCTGTTGCTAAGGATGATTTAAGTATCTCTGCTGGAGTCCTTGGCAACTTCTTCACTTGCCTCCCATGGGGTTCAAGGGAACACCTTGTCAGATCCTGGGGTTTTATCCACCTGATTTGCCTCAAGATAGCAAACACCTCTCCATAACCTATACAGGGTCCATGAAGTTGATGTTGCTTTGCCTCACTTCCATATACTCTGCTCATCTCCTGAGTAAATGCAGATGCAAACAAAAAAATTAAGATCTTCCCCTTTCTGGTGTTCGAGGACCAAATTGTCTCTTGCAATCCTTTTGCTGTTAACACATCTGTGGAATCACTTGGGATTCTCCTTCACCTTGTCTTCTAAAACAACTTCATACCTTCTTTTAGCCCTCCTGATTTCTTTAAGTGTTCTCTTGCATTTCTTATATTCCATAAGCACCTCATCTGTTCCTACTTGCCCATACCTACTATACACCTTTTTTCCTCTTAACCAGGGCCTCAATATCTCTTGAACAACAGGGTTCCCCAAGTCTGTTATCTCTATCTTTTATTCTGACAGACACATACAAACTTTGTACTTTCAAAAATTCTCTTTTGAATCCCTCCTGCTTGCCAAGTACACCTTTGCCAGAAAGCTGCCTGTCCCAATCTACTCTTGCCAGATCATTTCTGATACCATTAAAATTGGCCTTTCTCCAATTTAGAAACTTGTGTGGCCACTAGAGACTACACTGTGCATAGAGGGAAGTTTTTAAAATAGTGTCATTTGTGTGTGTTTGTATTCAAAAGGCAGTGATTTTTGTCACCAATAGTTGTCATAAATAAGCATTACGACAACTTGGAATTGTTTTGCTCATTACTGTTTCAAGCATTTAGGCTTGGATGTGCCAGAAATGGCTGGGAAAGAAAATGTAATGATTTCACTACTTCAGCAAGTGGGAACTATGAAAAGTTTGAAGGTGGTGACAATTCTATAGTATTTTACAATATGAAAATTTGGAGATGCAATCATTGAAAGCATTGTTTGAAGGCAGTCTATCATCTGCACTAAGTGCCTGCAGTAATTTTGTTATTTTATAGTCAGTCAAAAGAACACAGCAACATGTTGATTGTTCGTTGTATCTGACAACGACAGTGAAACCTGCGTGAGAGTTTTTAAAATGGAAAACTCGTTGCACTGTCGTCGTTTTACTCTCTTGACCTTGGAAGTCCGGGTCCAGTAATACGAATAGTCGTCACAAACTGGGGCCTTCCTTGGTTGGAGTGGATAACCATGACTTCTGTGCTTCATTATGCCCTTCACTGTCCACAGAGCATTGGGGGAAAAAAATCTGCTTCCTACCCATTGGATCTCACTGTTGATCTCATCCACCAAGGAGCTGACTTTGCATGTTGGGACAGGTATGAGGTCTGAGGAAATGTGAGAAGGCAAAGCGGAGGGTTAAACCTCAGAGTGCAAGTGACCTTGATTCAATCCCTGCCTGCAGCACTGTGTGTTAGGGGTTCTTCCTGTAACCATGTGCTCTCCCAGAACAGGGACGGGTTGGGCTTCGGTCTCCACCCACATTGAAACAATACATACGTCAGTAGGTTAAGTGGCTGCAAATTGTCCCTTGTGTTGGGAAACAGCAAAGAACTTTGACAGAGAGTTGAGAGCCTGTGAAAGAGAGAGAAAATGCAGGGGTACTGGGGAATAAGGAGCTGGTAATGGCTGTGAAAGGAGGGTTGTGCATGGGGCTAGCTACCCCATTCCATAAAAACTCAAAGTGAGAGAAGCGCTAACAGAAGCTCCAAAGACAGCAACTCTGGGAGCAGGAGGAACAACAATTCTAATTAAATTGAGCTCAGCACTTACACATTTGAGTGACAGAAATGATTTCAGTGGCCCTTTCTAGTACAGCAGGTGCTGCTGACCTGAAATTCAAAGCTCCTGTAACCTTAATTAGTCTCTCAAATGTTAATAAAATTTGCGCCTAATTTCAGAATGTTCCATACTCAATCTTTCAGCCGTGTGTAGCACTGCCCCTGGGAATTGAGGGCACCTCCTCTGCTTTGAGGAGTGCGTTTAATATTACAGAAGGTGAGGGGGCGGTGTGAGTGTCTGACTTTCTGAGGCAATTTCCAGTTTGAGTTGGACTTGCTCACCGTTAGATTTGAGAGGACGCAGCACAATCTGAACTTTGGCAGATGTGAAAGCTGATTATTTTTGTTTTAAAAAGTGGGAGATATTCCATAGTGAAGATATCCGAGATGCTGGAACCTCGAACAACAATCTGCTGGCGGAACTCACGGCAAAAGGGACTTTGAGCACACTTTAAAAATACCACCCCTTCAGTAATCGCAGTAACTGAAACCCCTGAAGACAACCATGAGGCACAGGAGCATAATTAGGTCATTCAGCCCATTGAGTTTACTCTGCCATTCCACCATGGCTGATCCTGAATCCCCTCAACCCCATACACCTGCTTTTTGCCATAACTTTTGATGCCCTGACCAATCAGGAAACCTATAAATTTTCACTTTAATTTTACAGACAGTCTTGGCTTCCACAGCTGCCTGTGGCAGAGCATTCCAGAGTTTCGCTACTCTGGCTAACAAAAATTCCTCCTTACCTCTGTTCTAAAGGGTCGCCTCTCAATTTTGAGGCTGTGCCCTCTAGTCCTTGATATCCCCACAAGAGGAAACATCCTCTCGACATCCACCTTATCTACTCCTTTCAATATTTGATAGGTTTCACTGAGATCCCCATGCAGCCTTCCAAATTTCAGTGAGTACAGACCCAAAGCTGCCAAATGCACCTCATATGTTAACCCCTTCATTCCCAGAATCGTCCTCATGAACCTCCTCTGGACTCTCTCCAATGACAGAATATCCTTTCTGAGATATGGAGCCCAAAACTGTTTACAGTACTCAAAGTGTAGCCTGACCAGTGTCTTGTAAAGCCTCAGCATGTTTTTATGAGGGGTGATTGATACGTTCATGGCCTAAAGTAGAAGATGAGTTATACAGCTCTCGTTAAATGCACATGCAGTTCAATCCTTCGAGTGCTTATGCAGAAAGTTTGAAATTAATAACTCATCTCCTTCTACCTTAGGCCACGAACTTATCAATCAACCCAATTCGTTATTAACTGGTGAATTGATGGCTTTGTGGCCAAGTTTTGTGAGCAGTTTGGGGGCCTTTGTCTAAGAAAGGATATGCTGGCGTTGGAGTGTCCAAAAGAAGTTCATGAGAATGATTCTAGGGATGAAAGGATTAACATGCAAAGAACATTTGATGGTTTGGGCCTGTACTCTCATTGAAACCTATCTAATATTGAAAGGCCTAGATCGACTGGATGTGGATAGGACATTTTCAATAGTGGGTGGGCCCAAGACCAAAGGGCACAGACTCAGAATAGAGGAACTTCTTTCAGAACAGAGATGAGGGTGATTTTTTTTTTTTTTAAAGCCAGGGGGTGATGAATCTGTGGAATTCATTGCCACAGGCAGCTGTGGAGGCCAAGTCATTTAAAGTGGAGGTTGATAGGTTCTTGATTAGTCTGGGCATCAAATGTTATGGGGAGAAAACAGGAGAATGGAGTTGAGATCAAAGTAAATCCACCATTATCAAATGGCAGCAGACTCAATGGGCTGAACAGCCCAATTCTGTTCCAATATCTTACGTTGGAACTTTTATTAACTGTTGAAATCAAATCTGTATCCACCACTTCCATTGGCAGCTCATTCTGTACTTGCACCACCTTCAGAGTGAAGAAGTTCCTCTTTCAAGTTGGAATTGCTGTCAGAACTGGCATGGACATGACAGTTTGAATGGCCTCTTGTGTCATAATAAGTCAGTCAAGTCCAGGTAATATCCTGGTAAATCTTTTCTGCACTTATTCTAGTTTGATAATATCTTTCTGATAACAGGGTGGCCAAACCTAGATACAGTGCTGTGAGAGGTGAGTTGGCCAGTAAAAAGAGAAGAGGGTGGTGAGAAAGAGTCTGAGGTGACTGGTGGACTAAGGAAATGTGTGAGATCATCTTTGGGAATGTAGCTGGGAAGATGGTTGAAGAGTCAGAATGGCTTTGTTGCCAAGTTTGCAGGTGATGCAAAGATTGTTGGAGGGTCATGTAGTGTTGAGGAAACAGGTTGGCTGCAGAAGAACAAACAAATTAGGAGAATGGGTAAAGAAATAGATGGAATACAGTCTCAGGAAGTGTATGGGTCATTTACTTTGGCAGAAGAAATGAAAGGGTTGACTATTTTCTAAGTGGAGAGAAAATACAAAAATGGAGGGGCAAAGGGACTTGGGAGTCTTTGTGCAGAATTTCCTAAAGGTTAATTTGCAGGTTGAGACTGTGGTGTGGAAGGCAAATGTGATGATAGCATTCATTTCAAAGGGACTAGAATATAAAATCAAAGGTGTAATGTTGAGGCTTTACAAAGCACTGGTGAGAACTCACTTGGAGTATTGTGAGCAGGTTTGGGCCACTCATCTTACAGTGGATGTGCTGAAACTGGAGAGGGTTCAAAGGAGGTTCATGAAAATGTTTCCAGGATTGAATGGCTTGTCATATGAAGAGTGTTTGATGGCTCTGGGACTATATTCACTGGGATTCAAAAGAATGAAGAGTGACCTCTTTGAAACCTATTGAATGGTGAAAGGCCTTGATAGAGAGGATGTTTCCTGTGCTGGAGAGTCTAAGACCAGAGGACACAGTCTCCGAATAGAGGGGCCTCCTTTTTGAGCAGAGATGAGGAGGAATTTTCTGGAAAGCCAGAGAGTGGCGAATCTGTGAAATTCATTGCCACAAGCAGCTGTGGAGGCAAAGTATTTATGTATAATTAAGGAAGAGGTTGTAGATTCTTGATTCATCAGGGCATGAAGGGATACAGGATAAGGCAGGAGATTGGGGCAGAGGGGAAAATTGGGTCAGCCATGATGAAATGGGGAGCATACTCGATTGGCTAAATGGCTTAATTCATCAATATCTTATTGTCTTGCATGCAGAACCTTATTAAATACCTTCTGAAAATCACAGTAACCAACATCCATTTACTCTTCCTTGTCTATCCTTTGTTATTTCTCAAAGAATTCTAACAGATTTGTCGGGCAAGATTTCCCCTAAGAAACCTTGCTGACTTTGGCCTATTAAAACATGTGCCTCCAAAGTACCATGAAGCCTCATTCTTAAACAATGAATTTCAAAACCTTCCAAGCACTGAAGTCAGGCTAACTTTCAGGGAAGTTTGTATAGGTACATGGATGGGAAGGGCTTGAAAGGATATGTCTGGGTACAGGTCGATGGGGTTAAGTTGGAATGGACTAGATGGGGAGAAGGTCCTGTTTCTTGGCCATTGTGCTCTTTGTCTTATTTGTTCTTCCCCCATAGCTCGGCACCTTGCCCTCTCACTTATCCCTCAACTTCTCTTTGAGTTCTTTTAGGTTGAAGTTCAACTTTCAGCCATATTCAGTGCCTATAAAAAAGTATTCACACCCCTTTGGAAGTTTTCATGTTTTGTTGTTTTACAACACAGTGGATTTAATTTGGCTTTTTTTGACACAGATCAACATAAAAGATTCTTTCATATCAAGTGAAAACAAATTTCTACAAATTGGTCTAAATTTATTATAGTTAAAACACAACATAATTAATTGCATAATTACTCACCCCTCTTCAAATCAGTGAGTAGTAGATGCACCTTTGACAGCAATTATAACCTTGAGAATTGAGACTGATAGGTCTCTAACAGCTTTGCATTGAGATTGTGAGTGACAGCCCTTCCCCCCCCCCCCCACCACCACCCAAAGTCCAGCCACAAATTCTCAATTGGATTGAGGTCTGGACTTGGCCACTCCAGGACATTAACTTTATTGCTTTTAAGCCATTCCAGTGTAGCTTTAGGTTTGGGGTCATTGTCATGCTGGAAAACAAATCTTCTCCCAAGTCCTGTTTGCAGACTGCATCAGGTTTTCCTCCAGGATTTCCCTATATTTTCCCACATTCATTTTACCCTCTACATTCACAAGCCTTCCAGTGTCTGCTGCAGTGAAGCATCCCCACAGCATGATGCAGTCACCACCATGCTTCACTGTAGGGATGGTGTGTTTTTGATGTGCAGAGAACTCAATTTTGGTTTTATCAGACTTCAAAATCTATGTGCCTTCTGGCAAACTCTAGCAGAGATTTCATGTGAGCTTTTTTCAACAATGGCTTTCTGTTTGCCACTCTCACATAAAGCTACAACTAGTATAGCACCCAGGCAACAGTTGTTGTATGTTCAGTCTCTCCCATCTCAGTCACTGAAGCTTGTAACTGCCTAGAGTTGTCCTAGGTCTCTTGGTGGCCTACCTGACGATTCCCCTTCTTGCACGATCACTCAGGTTTTGAGGACACCCTGCTCTAAGCAGATTTATAGCTGCGCCATATTCTTTCGATTTCTTGATGATTGACTTACCTGTACTCCAAGGGATATTCAGCAACTTGGAAATTTTTTTGTATCCATCCCAATTTGTACCTTTTTGCAGAGTTGCTTGGAGTGTTCTTTTGTCTTTATGGTGTGGTTTTTGCCAGGATGTTGACTCACCAGCAGTTGGACTTTCCAGATACAGGTGTATTTTTTTTAACTACAATCAATTGAAACACCTTGATTGCACACAGGTGATCTCCATTTAACTAATTATGTGACTTGGCTGTACCAGCGATGATTTAGTATGTCATATTAAAGGGGGTGAATACTTATGCAATCAATTATTTTGTGTTTTATATTTGTCATTAATTTAGATCACTCTGTAGAGATCTGTTTTCACTTTGACACAAAAGAGTCTTTTTCTGTTCATCAGTGTCAAAAAAAAGCCAAATTAAATCCACTGTGACTTAATGTGATAAAACATGTAAACTTCCCGGGAAAGGTGTGGGTGAATACTTTTTATTGGCAATGTACATGTATATCACCAAACAAAACTTTTACTACCTGCATCCCTTAAAAGAGTTGAGAGTTATCCTGCAATTAGTCAATCAGTCTCTGCTTTCACACACACAAAATGCTGGAGGAAGTTGGGTGAGGTAGCATCTGTGAAGGGGACTAAACAGTTGACATTTCAGGCCGAGACCCTTCATAAGGACTGGAAAGAAAGGGAGAGGAAGCCGGAATTTGAAGATGGCGGGAGAGTAGAAGGATTACAAACTGGTAGGTGATAGGTGAGATCAGGTGCGGGGGGAGGTGGCTGGGTGGGGAAGGGGGAAATTAAGTAAGAAGCTGGGAGGTGACAGGTGGAAGAACGGGCTAAAGAAGAAGGAATCTGATTTGAGAGGAGAGTGGACCATGGGAAAAGGAAAGAGGAGGGGAACTTGGAGGGTAGGTGATGGTCATGGGGAGAGGAAGAGAAGAGGTAAAAGTTCCAGAGGCATAAGGGAAAATAAAAGGGAAATGGGGAACAGAGGGATGTGATAACCAAAAGTTAGAGAAATTGATGTTCATACCATCAGTTTGGAGGTTACACAGGCGGAACGAAGTGTTTTTAATCTCCAACCTGAGACTGGCCTCATCGTGGCAGTAGAGGAGACCATGGACTGACATGTTGGAATGGGAAGTCAAATTGAAATGGGAGTTACTGGAAAAGCTGGCTTTCTGTAGCAGACAGACCAAAGGTGCTTGACAAAGTGGTCCCAGTCTACACTGGGCCTCAGTACTGAGAGTACTGGATACAGTGGACAACTCCAATGGAATCACCAGATGTACCTCTGATCTCCTGACAGCAAGAGGGTCCAGACATCTGAATGTGGGCTGAGACAGCACACTCCAAACCACTCATCTCAGGGACAGAAGCAAGAAGGAGTGAGGGTGAGCCTGGGGTATTCTCAGCGCTCACCCCCCCACCCCCCAGCTCTCCACACAGTGCTGCCAAACCTCCAGAATCTGCCCTCATCTGCAGTTGTGGATCTTGTGTTTATCGACAAATGTTCATATTCTAAGGAATGTTAGTGATCTCTCTACTGCAAACCAATGCCTCCCTGAGTTCCAGAGCATTGAGAATATTCATGCTAGGTTAATCAGTTTCCTTTCGGTGACACATTCACACAAAGTGAGCTCTGGCTTTAGTCAGGCCAGGTTTCCTTTAAGGAGAGGCTGCTCTACACCTTGCTCACCACATAGCTGAGAGTGAAGCTACTGAGGTCACTCACTAAAAGGCTTACCTCCTTGCTGTCGCTGTACCAGCTCCCAGAATGACAGGGAGAGCCCCTCTCCTCAGCAACAACCCCCGCCCACATCCGCCTGCCTCCCAGTTCTGGAAGAAAAGCTCAGGCGTGTTCTAGATCTTGGTACCTGCAGTCTGAACCTCCTCTTCTGGAATCTGTCCTGGTGCCCGCCAGATGTGCTCTTGACCAGCCGAGCGGGAAGTAATCTGTCAGTTTGCTGAAAGTGGACATGGCTAAGACGGAGTTGATTCAATCATCAAGCAACTGCCCTGCCTCCTGTTCCTCGCGTGGATCAGCGGCTCTCATCGAAACCCAGACTGTATCTCACACACAGAAAGAGATCGGCTTCAGAGAGCAGGTCACCTGATGTTGGCTGCAGCTGCTGCTGATGAATAAACCTCTCAGTCAGAGATTGATTCAGATGCAACGGGATCTGCACAGCCTGAGCCTACATCAGACACACAGAGCAGTGTGCGTACAACCCTCAAACACTGCCTCAGACACACAGAGCAGTGTGCGTACAACCCTCAAACACTGCCTCAGACACACAGAGCAGTGTGCGTACAACCCTCAAACACTGCCTCAGACACACAGAGCAGTGTGCGTACAGCCCTCAAACACTGCCTCAGACACACAGAGCAGTGTGCGTACAGCCCTCAAACACTGCCTCAGACACACAGAGCAGTGTGCGTACAGCCCTCAAACACTGCCTCAGACACACAGAGCAGTGTGCGTACAACCCTCAAACACTGCCTCAGACACACAGAGCAGTGTGCGTACAGCCCTCAAACACTGCCTCAGACACACAGAGCAGTGTGCGTACAGCCCTCAAACACTGCCTCAGACACACAGAGCAGTGTGCGTACAGCCCTCAAACACTGCCTCAGACACACAGAGCAGTGTGCGTACAGCCCTCAAACACTGCCTCAGACACACAGAGCAGTGTGCGTACAGCCCTCAAACACTGCCTCAGACACACAGAGCAGTGTGCGTACAGCCCTCAAACACTGCCTCAGACACACAGAGCAGTGTGCGTACAACCCTCAAACACTGCCTCAGACACACAGAGCAGTGTGCGTACAGCCCTCAAACACTGCCTCAGACACACAGAGCAGTGTGCGTACAGCCCTCAAACACTGCCTCAGACACACAGAGCAGTGTGCGTACAACCCTCAAACACTGCCTCAGACACACAGAGCAGTGTGCGTACAACCCTCAAACACTGCCTCAGACACACAGAGCAGTGTGCGTACAACCCTCAAACACTGCCTCAGACACACAGAGCAGTGTGCGTACAACCCTCAAACACTGCCTCAGCCACACAGAGCAGTGTGCGTACAACCCTCAAACACTGCCTCAGCCACACAGAGCAGTGTGCGTACAACCCTCAAACACTGCCTCAGCCACACAGAGCAGTGTGCGTACAACCCTCAAACACTGCCTCAGCCACACAGAGCAGTGTGCGTACAACCCTCAAACACTGCCTCAGCCACACAGAGCAGTGTGCGTACAACCCTCAAACACTGCCTCAGCCACACAGAGCAGTGTGCGTACAACCCTCAAACACTGCCTCAGCCACACAGAGCAGTGTGCGTACAGCCCTCAAACACTGCCTCAGACACACAGAGCAGTGTGCGTACAGCCCTCAAACACTGCCTCAGCCACACAGAGCAGTGTGCGTACAACCCTCAAACACTGCCTCAGACACACAGAGCAGTGTGCGTACAGCCCTCAAACACTGCCTCAGACACACAGAGCAGTGTGCGTACAACCCTCAAACACTGCCTCAGACACACAGAGCAGTGTGCGTACAACCCTCAAACACTGCCTCAGACACACAGAGCAGTGTGCGTACAGCCCTCAAACACTGCCTCAGACACACAGAGCAGTGTGCGTACAGCCCTCAAACACTGCCTCAGACACACAGAGCAGTGTGCGTACAACCCTCAAACACTGCCTCAGACACACAGAGCAGTGTGCGTACAGCCCTCAAACACTGCCTCAGACACACAGAGCAGTGTGCGTACAGCCCTCAAACACTGCCTCAGACACACAGAGCAGTGTGCGTACAGCCCTCAAACACTGCCTCAGACACACAGAGCAGTGTGCGTACAACCCTCAAACACTGCCTCAGACACACAGAGCAGTGTGCGTACAGCCCTCAAACACTGCCTCAGACACACAGAGCAGTGTGCGTACAGCCCTCAAACACTGCCTCAGACACACAGAGCAGTGTGCGTACAGCCCTCAAACACTGCCTCAGACACACAGAGCAGTGTGCGTACAGCCCTCAAACACTGCCTCAGACACACAGAGCAGTGTGCGTACAGCCCTCAAACACTGCCTCAGACACACAGAGCAGTGTGCGTACAGCCCTCAAACACTGCCTCAGACACACAGAGCAGTGTGCGTACAGCCCTCAAACACTGCCTCAGACACACAGAGCAGTGTGCGTACAGCCCTCAAACACTGCCTCAGACACACAGAGCAGTGTGCGTACAGCCCTCAAACACTGCCTCAGACACACAGAGCAGTGTGCGTACAGCCCTCAAACACTGCCTCAGACACACAGAGCAGTGTGCGTACAGCCCTCAAACACTGCCTCAGACACACAGAGCAGTGTGCGTACAGCCCTCAAACACTGCCTCAGACACACAGAGCAGTGTGCGTACAGCCCTCAAACACTGCCTCAGACACACAGAGCAGTGTGCGTACAGCCCTCAAACACTGCCTCAGACACACAGAGCAGTGTGCGTACAGCCCTCAAACACTGCCTCAGACACACAGAGCAGTGTGCGTACAGCCCTCAAACACTGCCTCAGACACACAGAGCAGTGTGCGTACAGCCCTCAAACACTGCCTCAGACACACAGAGCAGTGTGCGTACAGCCCTCAAACACTGCCTCAGACACACAGAGCAGTGTGCGTACAACCCTCAAACACTGCCTCAGACACACAGAGCAGTGTGCGTACAACCCTCAAACACTGCCTCAGACACACAGAGCAGTGTGCGTACAACCCTCAAACACTGCCTCAGACACACAGAGCAGTGTGCGTACAACCCTCAAACACTGCCTCAGACACACAGAGCAGTGTGCGTACAACCCTCAAACACTGCCTCAGACACACAGAGCAGTGTGCGTACAACCCTCAAACACTGCCTCAGACACACAGAGCAGTGTGCGTACGTATGTGTGTGTGTGTATATATATACACGCGCAGATATACGCACAGACATACACACACATCCTCAGACATGCAGAGTATTGCAGTGCAGTGTCCATACATGTGTGTATGCACACACACACACACAACTCTCAAACACTGCCTCAGACACACAGAGCTGTGTGTGTGTTTGTGTGTGTGTGTGTATGTGTATGTATACGTGCACACGTACACACACAGCCTCAAACACGCAGAGTATTGCAGTGCAGTGTCCTTGTGTGTGTGTGTATATATAGTGTGTGTATACACAAACACTCATGCTGTACACACTCGTTCACTCTCGCACACAGACCTCCAGTCTTACATTGTTAAATCAGCCAAGTTAGTGAATCACTTTAGCCATGAGAAATGAAATCTGCTGATCAAATTTTTCTCTCAGCCCCAATCTCTTGCCTTCTTCCTGTGTCCTTTCATACCCTGGCCTATCAAGAATCTATTAGATAGATAGATAGATAGATAGATACTTTATTCATCCCCATGGGGAAATTCAACATTTTTTCCAATGTCCCATACACTTGTTGTAGCAAAACTAATAACATACAATGCTTAACTCAGTAAAAATATGATATGCATCTAAATCACTCTCTCAAAAAGCATTAATAATAGCTTTTAAAAAGTTCTTAAGTAGTTTACTTAAATACATTAAATACAATCAACCCCGGCACTTTAACATATCTTACTCCTGGCGGTAGAATTGTAAAGCCTAATGGCATTGGGGAGTATTGACCTCTTCATCCTGTCTGAGGAGCATTGCATCGATAGCAACCTGTCGCTGAAACTGCTTCTCTGTCTCTGGATGGTGCTATGTAGAGGATGTTCAGGGTTTTCCATAATTGACCGTAGCCTACTCAGCGCCCTTCGCTCAGCTACCGATGTTAAACTCTCCAGTACTTTGCCCACGACAGAGCCCGCCTTCCTTACCAGCTTATTAAAACGTGAGGCATCCCTCTTCTTAATGCTGCCTCCCCAACACGCCACCACAAAGAAGAGGGCGCTCTCCACAACTGACCTATAGAACATCTTCAGCATCTCACTACAGACATTGAATGACGTCAACCTTCTAAGGAAGTACAGTCGACTCTGTGCCTTCCTGCACAAGGCATCTGTGTTGGCAGTCCAGTCTAGCTTCTCGTCTAACTGTACTCCCAGATACTTGTAGGTCTTAACCTGCTCCACACATTCTCCATTAATGATCACTGGCTCCATATGAGGCCTAGATCTCCTAAAGTCCACCACCATCTCACCACCACAATCCATCACGTCTTGGTGATATTGAGACGCAGGTAGTTTGAGTTTCACCATATCACAAAGTCCTGTATCAGTTTCCTATACTCCTCCTCCTGTCCATTCCTGACACATCCCACTATGGCCGTGTCGTCAGCGAACTTCTGCACATGGCAGGACTCCGAGTTATATTGGAAGTCTGATGTGTACAGGGTGAACAGGACCGGAGAGAGTACGGTTCCCTGCGGCGCTCCTGTGCTGCTGACCACCGTGTCAGACCTACAGTCTCCCAACCGCACATACTGAGGTCTATCTGTTATTGACCTGTTTCTTAAATATACATAAAGACTTGGCCTCCATAGCTGCTTATGGAAAAGAATTCTGCAGATTTACCACTCTGGCTAAAGAAATTCCTCCTCATCTCATTCTAAAAGGATGCCCCTCTATTCTAAGGCTGTGTCCTTTGGTCTTAGCATCTCCCACCATAGGAAGCATCCTCCCCACATCCAGTCTATTGAGGATTTCATAAATCAAAGTATTGAGTACAGGAGTTGGGATGTTATGTTGAAGTTGTATAATACTTTGTTGAAGCCTAATTTGGAGTATTGTGTTCAGTTTTGGTCACCTATCTACAGGAATGACATCAATAAGATTGAAAGCGCAGAAAAAATTAACAGAATGTTGCTGAAATGGAGAACCTGAGTGATAGGGAAAGGTTGGATAGGTTGGGAATTTATTCTCTAGAGTGCAGGAGAATGAGATGCGATTTGATAGAGGTATACAAAATTATGAGGGATATAGACAGGGTTAATGCAAGCAGGCTTTTTCCACTGAGGTTAGGTGGGACTACAACTAGAGATCATAAGTTGGGGTTAAAATGTGGAAGGTTTAAGGGGAACATGAGGAGAAACTTCTTCACTCAGAAGGCAGTGAGAGTGGAACGAGCTGCCAGCACAAGTGGTGATTGTGGGTTAAACATTTCAGAGAAGTTTGGATAGGTACATGGATGGCTCTGGTCCAGGTGCAAATTGATGGAGTGGGCAGAATAATAATTTGTAATAGACTAGATGGGCAGAAGGGCCTATTTCTGACCTGTAGTGTTCTATGATTCTATTTCCAGAGGATCCACAATATATCCTGCTATATCCTTGGCCAACCTTCCTCACAACTCTGACAATTTTTGTGTCATGTACAACTTACTAATCAGCTCACTTGCATTTTCATCAAAAGCATTATGTGTATCACAGACAAGGGAGACATAAACTACTGCAGATAATGGAATCTGGAGCAAAAGCCGAACCACTGAAGGAACTCAGCAGGCCAGGCAGCATCTGTGTGCTGGGGGGCGGGGGGGAGAGACCCTCATCTGAACTGACAAGAGGTCCCTGCACTGAACCTTCTATAACTCCACTTACCACCTGCAGTGACCATAACACCTTCTATTACTATCCTGTCATCTGAAACATAGAACAATTCAGCTCAGTGCAGACACTTCAGCCACAATGTTGTATTGAACATTTAACCTACTCCAAGATCAATCTAACCCTACCCTTCCACATAGCTCTGCATTTTTATATAGTATCTGCCTACCTAAGAGTCTCTTAAAAGTCACTATTGTATCTACCTCTACCACCAACCCCAGCAGGACATTCTACACACCCAGCACTCTATGTGTATTTAAAAAAAATCTAGCTCTGACATCCTCCCTATACTTCCCTACAATCATCTTAAAATATCCTCACACTCTTTCAAAAGCTTCCACATCCTTCTTGTAATGAGGTAACTAGAAGTGAACACAATACTCCGAGTGTGGTCCAACCAGAGTTTTATAGAGTTGCAACATTAACTTGATCTATGACAAAGTCAGTTTTTATTCTAAACATTCTCTCCCTTGAGATTGTAAGCCTTTGGCAGTAGTCTCTTCCTCAAACACAGTAGAAGGAAAATATTTTTAAGGTAGAGGGAAAAGGTTTGGAAAAGGAGGTGGTAAAAGTTTATTAGGAGTGGATGGGAATGTGCGGATAAGGTTACAGGCAGATCGGCCACAATCCGCAGCATGTTTACAGCATCAACAATCTGGATCCAATTCCTGCTGCCGTCTGTAAGCAGTTTGTATTTGTACATTCTCCATGTGACCACGTGGTTTTCCTCTGGGTGCTCCGGTTTCCTTTCCTTTCCTCCCCACCCCCCCCCCCCCCCACACACACACTCACACTCTCACTCACACAGTCACTCACACGTTCTCTCACACTCTCACACATTCCAAAGCCGTACAGTTTAGTTAGCTGTGGGGGTGCTGGAAGCACGGTAACATTGGCACACTGCCCCCAACACATCTTTGATCTTTGGACAGTGTTGGTTGTTGATGCAAACAACATTTCATTATATGTTTCAGATTACATGTAACAATTAAAACGAGTCATCTCTAATATCTGTACATCATATATGTCAAACTCAAGGCCCGCGGGCCAAATCCGGCCCGCGGTGGAATTATCTTTGGCCCGCGAGATAATATCTAATTACTATTAAAGCTGGCCCCAGTAATCGAAGCGCCTATGGCGTATGATATGGCTAATGCTGAGTTTATTCAGGTACCAGGTTTTCAGGGTTTTTAGTGTTTATTCGGCAGTCTTCTTCATAAGAAACGGAATTTGTAAAGTGAAACACTTTGTAGTTATAGCAGAGACTGAGACACATGAGAGCAGGCTGAAAAAACGGAGGCAACGAAAGCTGCGTTCGCACGCGTCCGACTGATCCGGCCCGCATGAAGCTGCATTTTGCTCAATCCGGCCCGTGACCTAAAATGAGTTTGACACCCCTGCTGTACATGGTGGAACGGAGTGGAGGGATCAAGTGGTCAATACTGACTCCTCTTTCTTTCATTCTCATGGTGGGAATAATTGGGGGGAAACCCTCAGAATATACTCTTGAAGGGTGAGATATTCCGAGGGAAAGCTCCAAACTCTTCTGGGACCATAAGAGTAATTGGAAGCTACTTTGTGGAGATATTCCGTGATGGAAGACACACTGGGGAAACATGCATCAGAATTTGTTCTGGAGCTCTCGGATGGTGGAACGTTTGGGAAGAAGCTTCAGATTTGCTTGAGGCAGAACAACATACTTAGGAAAATGATGTGTAGAATCAAGGAGAGCATTGTTCTCTAAGTTGCTCTCTGCAGCAGTGAAATCGTCCCCCAGCTCAATGTCAACAGAATCTGATGTCCTGTGGTCCACTGCAGCTGGGAATCAGAAAGATTATCCATGTCTTCCTCCAGTCTCCACCTCAGCCCAGTCAGATTTGGTAGCTGATTGGCATCCTCACATCCACTCACCCCATCACTCACAAACCCCAGCTTGCTGCTTACCCAGTCTACACCCTCAGTCTACCATAGGGACAGACGAGAATCATGGAGCACTAGCACAGGAGCAGACCCTTCAGCCCATCTAATACATGCCAAATGATTATTCTGCATAGTCCCATCTACCTTCACCCTGACCATAGCCTTCCATACCCACCATACATGTACTTATCCAATATTTTCTCAAATGTAGTAAACCCGCATCCACCACTTTTGCTGGCTGCTTGTTCCACACTCTCACCACTCTTGGGTGAAGAAATTCTCCTTAAACATTTCACCTTTTACCCTTAACCCATGATATATAGTTCAAGTCTTGCCCTACCTCAGTGGAAAAAGACTGCTTCCATTTACCCTGTCTATACCCCTCATGATTTTGTATAACTCTATCAAATCTCCCCTCATTTTCCTACAGTCCAGGGAGTAAAGTCCTAACCTATTCAACCTTTGCCTATAACTCAGGTTCTCAAGCCCCTGCAATATCCTTGTAAATGTTCTCTGCACGCTTTCAATTTTATTGTTATCTTTCTTGTAGGCACACGATGCTGATTTCACGATGACAAAAATGGCACACGATGCTCCAAATTAGGCCTCATCAATATTTTATACAACTTCAGATCACATCCCAACTTCTGTACTCTTTCATCTCTGAAGAGAGACATTGTGAAAGGCAGAGTCAGAAATCAATAACTATTAACAGAAATTTGTTTATCTTCCCCAGCAGTAAACAACAGCTAAATCACTCAGAGTCTTCCCCAATCAGAAGTCCTGGATGAACCATGATATCCAAAATTTGCTGAGGGTCAGATCAGAGGCATTCAAGTCTAGAGATCAAGAAAGCTACAAGAGACACAGTATGTTCTCTGGAAAGCCATCTCACAGGCGAAGTGGAGATTCCGAACTAAACTTGAATGCTGCTTATCTGATGCTCCAATGCTGCTGCAAGTAAGTTTTTCATTGGATGTGTTCACACTTGTACAGTACTTGTACAGATGACAATAAACTCAATATGACTTTGATTATCCCATGGTCAGCAGGCACATGCTGCCATGCCACCCCCACACCAAACTTGCTTGCTATTTGGGGGAAGCAAGACCTTCAGACATCGGAGCAGAATTAGGACATTAAGACTATGAAGTCTGCTCTGCCATTCTATGATGGCTGATTTATTATTCTTCTCAACCTCATTCTCCTACATTTCCCCTATAATTGACATCCTGCCGAATCAAGAATCTGTCAAGCTCTGCTTTAAATATATCTAATTACTTGGTCTCCTCGGCTGTCTGTGGCAATAAATTACACAAATTCACCACCCTCTGGCTAAATAAATCCCTCCATTTCTGTTCTAAATGGACATCCATCTATTCTAAGGCTGTGTCCTCTGGTCCTAGGCTCTCCCATTATTGGAAACATCCTCAACGCATCCATTTTGCCTAGGGCTTTCAATATTCAATAGGTTTCAATGAGATTTCCAAACTCCAGTGAGCACAGGCCCAGAGCCAATAAACTTTCCTCGTACATCAACCTTTTAAATCCTGGGTTATTTTGTGAAATGTCTCTGGATCCTCTCTAGTGCCAGTATATCTTTTTCTTAGATATGGAGCCCAAAACTGCTTACAATACCCCAAGTGCAATATGAGGCCAGAAAACAGAGCCAACTTCTTCATGAACCCCAGCTGTCTAGGGTTCAGGTAAATGTGAGGGGTCATGGGGGTCTCTGCAGGAATGTAAAGCCAACAGCAAGCTGCTGGAGGAACTCAGTAGGTCAGCTGCCAAAACCCAGGTGAAGGGTCTTGAACAGAATTGTCGACTGTTCATTCCCCTCCATAGATGCTGCCTGACCTGAATTCCTCCAGAAGTTTGTGTATGTAGCTGAGAATTTGCCCCACATCACGTCACCAAGTCTCTATCCGGGTTCACAAATCACTGGTCCTGGTAGCCCAGTAGTTACTGCATCACTTGTCACTGAGTCTCTATCCAGACTCACAAATCACTGGTTCCATTGGTTCAGTATTCCTTGTTACTGTACTGTATCTCTCAATTACTAAAATAAGTAGTATTTCGCTTCTTTATGGACTTGCAATCAATGTATATAAGATATCTTATGTATTGCATTTTTTTGTGCTTCATCAGATCCAGAGTAACAATTATTTCATTCGCCTTTACACTAGTTAACTAGAAATGACATTAAGCAATCTTGTATCTTTAGCCCACAGACTGAGACCATGTTGCCTGAATGAGCCCAAATGAAGGGTCTTGTTCCAAAAAAAAATACTGTCCATGGATGCTGCCTGACCTGTTGAGCTCCCCCAACAGATGGTTGTTTGCTGTGTTTTGAAAAACCTGTGAGCAGGAGCTCTACAACAGACTAACAGCTGACTGTGCTCGCTGTATCTATCTGTTATACATCTATCTCCTGGGTGTAGTCATGAGGCCTGCCCGGAGGGATCTCCATATTACTCAACAGCCTGTCTGTGGCCTGTGGTACAGAGGGCTGGCACAGGATGAAAGAGATGTCAGGCACATGACACATGTTACTTTAAAAAGTAACTGACCTTCTCAGGACTACATTTTTCATGAGAAGATCAAGGGATCTCTTTGATCAGAAAGTATTCCTTCCTCAGAGGGACAATAGGGAAGATGTCGGAAGCAGAACACATATTCTGGGACATTTTTCCAGATTCTGGCATAAAACCACAATGAATGTTAAACTATGTGTCCAACATAAAGCTGATTTTACATTGCTGTTCAGTAGCTGTCTCCATGGTGATCCTGTTGACTTTCCTTAGCATCCCCATCATTCCTTCCAAAGTAATGGCATCATTATTCATTGGTTTATTTTCTAAAACGAGCTCAGTTTGCAGGCATGATGCTGGCTGGGATGAACAGAGGGGCCATTGTACAAACTCTGTGATGTAAAACAATATTTCCAAACATTAAGTGTTTCAACATTGGACTGCAGTCTGAATCTCCAGAAAACATTTGTCACTTATCAGCTAACGGGCAAAGTTACTTATTCACATTTTTAATTCACAAGTTCCCAGATGTGGGAGTCCCAGTATTGATTGACCATCACTTTGGAGGGTGTTGAGGGGGCAGAGGCTGAGAGATCTTTAAATGTGGAGATCATGGGGTTTGGTCATGAAGGGGTCTGGGTGAAAGATCGACCACAGGGGCTCCAAGAGGCTGATATGTTGGAGTCATAGCATTATGCGCACAGAAATAGGCCTTTCAGCACAACTGATCCGTGCCAACCATGATGCCTTCTGCACATTTCTATTTCACTTTATGTTTCAATGTAAATATGATATTATCCACCACGATAAAGCAACACCAAATCTGATGGATAGGTCATGTTATCCAGATGCCTAACTCGCAAGAAATACCCTTTCCACGTCCACTCTATCTAGGCTTTACAATAAGTTTCAATGAGATACCCATCTTTCTCCCCCCCCCCCCCCCCCCACCACCCCGCCATTCTTCTGAACTCCAATGTCTACAGGCCTGGGGCCATCAAACACTCCTCATATGTTAACCCTTTCATACCAGAATAATTCTAATGAACATCTGAATCTTCTCTGATACTAGCACATCTTTTCCTAGGTAAGGGGCCCAAAACTGCTCACCACACTCCAAGTGCAGTCTGATCAATGCCTTATAAAACCACAGCATTATATTCTGTATTCTAATCCCCTTGAAATGAATGTTAACATTGCATTTGCCTTCCTTACCACTGACTTAACATGCAAGTTAACTTTAAGTCTACATCTTTATTCCTTTTAGCGAAGTCCATGACCATACACTTTCCTATGCTGTATTCCATCTGCCAGCTCTTTGCCTATTCCCCAATCTGTCTAAGCCCTTCTGCAGACTCACCACTTTCTCAAAACTACCTACTCCTCCACCTATCTTTGTATCTTTTGCAAACTTGGTCACAAAGCCATCAATTAAATCATCAAAATTGTTGAATTATAATCCCAATACCAACCCCTGTGGAACACCACTAGTCACTGGCAGCCAATCAGAATAGGTCCCCTTTATTCTCTCTCTTTGCCTCCTGCCAATCAGCCAGTTTTCTATCCATGCTAGTATCTTTCCTGTAATTCCATGGGCTCTTGTTGAATAGCCTCACGTGCAACACTTTGTCAAAGGCCTTAAATAACATCCACTGACTCTCCTTTGTCTACCTTGCCTGCTATTTCCTCAAAGATTTTCAACAGATTTGTTTTAGGCAAAATGTTCCCATAAGGAACCCATGCTGACTTTGGCCTATTTTATCATATGCATCCAAATACCACATCCTTAACCTTCGACTCTAACATCTTCCCAACCACTGAAGTCAGACTAACTGGCCTATAATTTCCTTTCTTCTGTCTCCCTCCCTTCCTGAAGAGTAGAGTGGCATTTGCAGTTTTCTTTCCTCCAGAATCTAGCAATTCTTGAAAGATCATTACCTATGTTTCCACAATCTCTTCAGCTACCTCTTTCAAAACACTCGGGTGGAGTCCATTTGATCCAGGTGGCTTATCTATCTTCTGACCTTTCAGCTTTCCAAGCACATCTTCCTTATTAATAGTAGCAAAGACACTCACTTCTGCTCATTGACACTCTAGAATTTCTGGCATACTGCTAGTGTCTTCCATGGTGAATACTTACTATGTTTGTCCACTATTTCTTTGTCCCCCATTACTAACTCTCCAGCATCATTTTCCAGCGGTCCAATATCCACCCTCGCCTCTCTTTTACTCTTTATATAGCTGAAAAAAATGTTGGTTCCTCTTTGATATTATTGGCTAGCTTATCTTCATATTTCATGTTTTCAGTCTTTATGGCTTTTTAGACAGACAGACAGACAGACATTCTTTATTGATCCCGAGAGAAATTGGGTTTTGTTACAGCCGCACCAACCAAGAATAGTGAAGAAATATAGCAATATAGTTGTCTTCTGTTGGTATGTAAAAGCTTCCCAATCCTCTAAATTCCCACTGATTTTTGCTATATTATAAGCCCTCTCTTTTCCTTTTTGGATTACTTAGAACAGCGTAGATGAGATGGGCTGAATGGCATGTTTCTGTGCTGTACTGTTCCATGATTAATTATAGAAATGGGGCCACAATTTTAGCCGTTAAACTTCATTCAACCATCTGGCCATCACCAGCAAGGCCGCTGTTTCCTGCCCATCTTCTGATGGAATTAGGGCTCTGGGATTTTAGATGGAGGGGCAATGATGGAACAATGTGGAACTGGAAGGGGAACCTGTGGGTGGTGGTACTGCCCTTGTCCTCCTCAGGGGTGGGAGGTGATAAGATTAGATTTATTTGTTATATGCAGTGAAGGATGCTGGATAAAGGCCAATAACATGAAGGATCCCACCTACCCTGGTCATGGTCTGTTTGTCCCACTCCCATCAGGGAGAAGGCTATGTAGCAACCATACCAGGACACCAGACTCAAGAGTAGTTCCTTTCCCCAAGCAGTAAGGCTGATCAACTCCTCCACCCACTAATCCACCCCCACAACCACCACTACTTTTAATATTTCCTGTCAGAGTCACCTTACGTACAGATACCCCTGTACATGGCGTCACGTTATAGACATACAATCAATCTATGTATACAAGCTAAGTATTTATATTTATTTCGGTATTTTTGTGCTGCATCGGATCCAGAGAAGCAATTGTTTCGTTCTCATTTATGCTTATGTTCAGGAAATGCCATTAAACAATCTTAAATTGAATTTAAATATAACTAATGATAAGAGGAGCTTTACTTGTCACATGTACATCAAAACATACAGTGAAATGTGTCATTTGCGTCAGTGTTTTTCACGATGCATTGTCACTCTTCTGGCACCAACATCGCATATCTACAGTGATGTCAGAACAGTCTGGAAAACTGACTACAGTCATTTAATCATAGAGAAATACATCACAGAAACAGACCCTTTGGCCCATCTAGTCCATGCCAAACCATTTAAACTGTCTGCTCCCACTGACCTGTACAAGGACCATAGCCCTCCATAGCCCTACTAGACTTCTCTTAAATGTTGAAATTGAGCTCACATATTTTCTGTTTGATCCTAACCACCAAAAAAAACATGTCATTTCACATTTATGCAGTGTTTAGAGCAGTTTTGCAGTGTATTGTGTGAGCAGAGATCATCTTTCATTGCAGTGTTTGGAGCAGGTTTGTAGAACGTTGTTTAAGCAGAGAGAATCTCTTGTTGCAGTGTGTTAAGTAGGTTTGTGAGTGGAAATAATCAGCACCTCAATCATCATGGAACACCAGCTCGGTGATGAGCAGGCAATCACTGCATCTCCAGCACCTTGGACCTTGTCAACAGAGCTTCCTCCTGCCTTCTCCTCAAGAGGTTTGTTCTTGGTGAATGTGATTATATAGTCGAACCCAGAAAGCAATTTACAAAATAATGAACATCTGTGAAAAAGGTTTCGTGTTCCAGACAACAGTGGGAATTGGTTCAGTTTTTTATTCTTCAAAGAAAAATAATAAATTTCCCGTAAGATGATCCCTCCCACTTATTGTTGTTGCCTTATCTAAATCTCCTGCCTATGATCTCAGCACACTCGGCACTCAGGGACACAAGACGCCAGACGCTGGGATCTAGAGCAGCACAGATGCAGATGGAGGAACTCAGTGGATCAGGCAGCATCTGTGGAGGGAAATAGTCAATGTGGAAAGAGTGTTGAAAGGATTTTGCCAACAACCTCAGAATAAAGGGACATCCCTTTAGAAAAGAGTTGAGGAGGAATTCCTTTAGCCAGAGTGTGGTGAATCTGTGGAATTCATTGCCAGAGATGGCTGTGGAGATCAAGTCATTAAGTATACTTAAAGAGGAGTTTAATAGGTTCTTGATTAGTCAGGTTATGTGGAAAAGGCAGGTGAATGGGGTTGAGAGAGATGATAAATCAGCCATGATGGAGCAGAATCGTAAACACAAAGTACACTGCAGATGCTGTGGTCAAATCAACACGTACAAAAGCTGGATGAACTCAGCAGGTCGGGCAGCATCTGTTGAAATGAGCAGTCAATGTTTCGGGCCAAGACCCTTCGTCAGGACCCTTCATCTCGGCCCAAAACGTTGACTGCTCATTTCAACGGATGCTGCCCGACCTGCTGAGTTCCTCCAGCTTTTGAACGTGTTGAATGGAGCAGAATCAATGGGCCAAGTGGCTGGATTCTGCTCCTATGTCTTACAGTGAGAGGATGTAATCCTATCCTCGTAGATCCTATCCTTAAGAATCTTTTACAATAGTTTGCAGACCACCGACGTAAGACTCGCCGGTCTATAGTTCCCAAGATTCTCCCTATTACCTTTTTTAAACAAGGGAACTACATTTGCTATTCTCCATTCCTCTGGCACCTCCCTTGGAGCCAAAGAGGATTCAGAATTCTTAGCTACTGCTCCAGCGATCTCTTAACTTCCCACAGCAACCTGGGGTATATCACGTCTGGCCCTGGAGACTTATCAATCTTGATGTTTTTAAGAAGATCCAACACTATTTCTTCCTTAATCTCCACATTGTCCACACAGGCCTGTTCTATTTCAACCTCACCCTGATCCTGTGCTGCATTGTTTTATGTTTTAACAGATCACCATTTAAGGAGATAAGGGAGCAACCAGTTAGATGCAAGATACATTCCCACAATACTGAAGCTAATGATCTGTTAAGGATCATCATCTTCCCACAGCAGAGAAAGCAGATACTGAATTACCATCATGTATTCGAGGAGGAGCTAGAGGTTTGATCAAAAAGGGGTGGAGGTGTGAAGGTTTCTGAACAAGAGCTGGAACTGAGGCTGATCAGATGGGCCCTGGTGCAACATTTTCCAAAAGAGGGTGTATCCAAAATTAAAGACCCCACCACCCAAGACACTCTCTTCTCAACACTACTATTAGAGGTGAGGTACAAGAGCCTGAAGACACACACACATTTGAGAAACTATTTAGTATTGGGACCAGTATATTTTGGCCCAATTAAGCAGCCACCCCAATTAGTTTCATGGAAATAGTTAAAAACTATTATAACTATTTGTTATAACTGAGTAACAAATTATGTATTTAAATGAAATACAGAGTAAATTACAACACTACAGAATCTAATGAATTTCTACAAAACTGTGTATTGGTTCCTAATAGTTATCAATGGAGGAATTCATTCAATATACACTGCCACATCCTTTGATTGACTGTAAATGAACAAAATCAGCACATACACCTAGTACAGATAATGGACTGCCTTCATCCAGTGTTTTTGACAATTGCCTCTTCCAAATCTGCATTTTCATTGTAACATTGAAGATTATTATCAATACCTTCACAGTCTTCATTGTTTGTTAATCCTAATTTGTTGAAGTAGCAAAATAGTTGCATTTTCACTGCCAGCCATTTCTGCATCTCTGAGCCTGAATGCTTGAAACCACAATGAGCAAAACTGTTTTGAATTTTCTTACTGTTTAATACTCACTAATTATCAGTGACAAAAATCACTGCTTTTTGAACACACAGGCAAGTGATGCTACTTAAAAACCATTCTCTCTATGCACACTGTAGTGTCTAACAGCCACACAATATGCACTCGACTGATGCTAGTTAGAAAATGTTTGACAACAGTCTTCTGTCCTAATTAAGTGATATAGTGTCCCAAATAAAAGGAATTCCAGCTATTTTCTCGATTAGTTCTTGCTCTTTAAGGGTTGTCCCAAATAAGCAGCTGCCCTGATTAACTGGTAGCCCAATTAACCAGAATCCACTGTATGTATATGTATACATATACAGTGCCAATAAAAAGTATTCACCCCCCCCCCCCGAAGATTTCATGTTTTATTGTTTTGCAACATTGAATCATTGGATTTAATTTGGCTTCTTTGACACTGATCAACAGAAGAAGGCTCTTTTGCATCAAAGTGAAAACAGATTTCTACAAAGTGAGTACAAACATTTTACACAAAATAATTGATTGCATTAGTATTCACCCCCCTTTAATATGACAGACCAAATCATCACTGGTGCAGCCAATTGGTTTTAGAAGTCACATAATTAGTTAAATGGAGATCACCTGTGTGCAGTCAAGGTGTTTCAATTGATTGTAGTTAAATTGTATCTGTATCAGGAAGTCCAACTGTTAATGAGTCAGTATCGTAGCAAAAAATACACCATGAAGACAAAAGAACATCCCAAGCAGCTCTGCAAAAAGATTATTATTGAAAAGCACAAGTCAGGAGTTGGATACAAGAAAATTTCCAAGTCACTGAATATCCCTTGGAGGACAGTTAAGTCAATCATCAAGAAATGGAAAGTATATGGCACAGCTGTAAACCTGTCTAGGGCAGACCATCCTCAAAAACTGAGCAACCGGACAAGAAGAGGACTAGTGAGGGAGGCCACCAAGAGACCGATGATAACTCTGGAGCAGTTACAAGCTTCAGTGACTGAGATGGGAGAGACTGCGCATACAACTGTTTCCTGGTTGCTTCACCAGTCACAGATTTATGGGAGAATGGCAAAGAGAAAGCTATGGTTGAAGAATACTCACAAGAAATCTCAGCTGGAGTTTGCCAGAAAGTGTTTGGGAGAAATTGAAGATGGTTCTATGGTCTTATGAAACCAAATTTGAGCTTTTTTGTCATCAGACTAAATGCTATGTTTGGCGTACGTCGAACAATGCACATCATCAAAAACACACTGTGAAACATGGTGGTGACTGCATCACGCTGTGGGGATGCTTCACTGCAGCAGGCCCTGGAAGGCCTGTGAATGTAGAGGGTAAAATGAATGCAGCAAAATGCAAAGAAAACCTGATGCAATCATGCAAGGGAACTGTGACTTGGGATAAGAATTGTTTTCCTGCAAGACAATGGCCCCAAACATAAAGCCACAGCTATACATGAATGGCTTAAAAACAACAAAATTAATGTCCTGGAGTAGCCAAGTCAGAGTCCAGACTTTAATCCAATTGAGAATTTGTGGCTGGACTTGAAAGGGGCTGTTCACTCACGATCCCCTGCAATCTGACAGAGCTTGAGCAGTTTTGTAAAGAAGAATGGGGAAAAATTTCAGTGTCCAGATGTGCAAAGCTGATAGAGACCTATCCACACAGACACAAGGCTGTAATTGCTGCCAAGGGTGAATCTATTAAATACTGACTGGAACTACGGGATATAGCCTCAAGATTCGGGGGAGTAGATTTAGGATAGAGATGAGAAGGAACTACTTTTCCCAGAGAGTGGTGAACCTGTGAAATTCTTTGCCTAGTGAAGCAGTGGAGGCTACCTCAGTAAATATATTTAAGACAAGTTTGGCTAGATTTTTGCATAGTAGGAGAATTAAAGATTATGGGGAAAAGGCAGGTAGGTGGAGATAACTCCACGGCCAGATCAGCCATGATTTTATTGAATGGTGGAGCAGGCTCAACAGGCCAGATGGCCGACTCCTGCTCCTATTTCTTATGTTCTGACTTGAAGGTGGTGAGTAATTATACAATCAATTATTTTGTGTTTAATAATTTTATAATAAATTTAGACCAATTTGTAGAAATTTGTTTTCACTTTGACATGAAAGTCATTTCTGTGTGCCTATATATATTTCTTGTTATAATTTGTAGTCTTGTTTTATGCATTGTATTGTATTGCTGCAGAACAACAAAGTTCATGATATTTGTCAGTGATAATAGAACTGATAAACCTAACCCTGAACAGTCCACTCCAGCTCCTGGTTCCTCTGCCCTTAGACTAAAAATTCAACGTGTGATATTCTTGGTCAGCTGGGCTTGTGGAAAATTGTAGAAGTCAAACACAGATTGCTTTTTCAGAGAGTCACACACAGGCCCAGTGATTCAAACGGTTCAATTTACTGTAAAGCAAACCAGCCAGACATATGATCGATTCTCCCACCACTGAAGCCCATTACCTCATCATGGCTTTGAAATCTTGCCACTTGTTGAGAGATAACAGTAGGAGCCCACAGCTACATTGCCTGGGCTACTTTCAAAAATGGTTTTATTAACACACTTTTGAGTAAACATCTGATTTAATGATTTAGTCAAAAGATAAATTCCAAAATCTGGAAAGTGAAAAGTGTGCTGCAGACTGTTGCAGTCAGCTGTGGCCATTATCCAGGGAACATTCATTTTCTCCATGTGGAAGGAGGAACCAACTCAAGGTAGCTCGCCAGTGAGCACCCAGGAGTAGAGGAAGCTCATTGTCTCCTACAGTCCAACCCCCAAGCACAGGAAGCAATTTCTGATTGTGACTTGTCTCTCACCCATGGTGTTTGTGAAATGCCCACAGGGTGACCTGTCTGGGGTTGGCCTGCTATCAGTCAACTCCCTGGTACAAAGAGTGTCCAACCCATCAAGAATCCTCACCTAGCCCAGCTGAGACATCAACCCTACCTCAACTCTAATTTCAACCCTGAACTTCAGTAACATAACCACAGTAATGACAATGACATGGATGGAGAGGAGGTAACTTTGTAAAAAATAATCCTCTCCCCCCCAATCACAGTGATGTGTCTGACATCATTCAGGATACCTTTGTACTCATAACAGGGAGGAGGAGAAATATTTCTGGTAACACAGTGATAGTGCGGGGAGCCAGTCTCTATCAGTACAGTGTAGATAAATCAGAATCAGGTTTGTTATCACTGAATTATATGATCTGACATTTGTTGTTTTGCAGCAGGAGTACAGTGCAAAGATGTAAAATTACTGTAAATTACAAAATAAATAGCAAAAAATATGAAAAATGCAATCATGTTCGTAGATTCATGGACCATTCAGAAAGCTGAGAGCAGAGGGGAAGAAGCACTTCCTAAAATGTTGAGTGTATGTCTTTAGGCTCCTGTACCTCCTCCTTGATTGTAGTAATGAGAAGAGGGCATGTCCTGGGTGACTAAGGGTTCTTAATAGAGTCATGGAACCACTACAGCACAGAAACAGGCCCTTTGGCCAAATTATTATTCTGCTGATTCCCATCGACCTGCACCTAGACCATAGCCCTCCACACCCCTCCCATAGTCCTCCACACCCCTCCCAGCCACATACTTATCCAAACTTCTCTTAAATGTTGAAATTGAATCCACACCCACCACTTGCGATGGCAACTCTTTCTATATTCTCACCATCCTGAGTGAAGAAGATCCCCATCATGTTCCCCTTAAACATTTCACCTTTTACCCTTAACCCATGATATTTAGTTCTAGTCTCACACAACCTCAGGGTAAATGCAAGCAGACTTTTTTCACTATCTATACCCCTCATAATTTTGTATACCTCTATCAACTCTCCCCTCAATTATCTACATTTGAGAGAATAAAATTGTAACCTATTTGACTTTTCCCTATAACTCAGGTCCTCCAATCACAGCAACATCCTTGTAAATTTTCTCTGCACTCCTTTATCCTTATTTACATCTTTCCTGTAGGTAGGTGACCAAAACTGCACATAATATTCCACCAACATCATATACAACTTCAACATAACATCCTGACTCCAACACTCAATACATTGATTTTTGAAGGCCAATGTGCAAACAACTCTCTTTACGACCTTATCTACCTGTAATGGCACTTTCAAGGAATTATGGACCTGTATTCCCAGGTCCCTGTTTCCAGCACACTCCTCAGTGCTGTTGGCCAGAAAGAATGCAGGAATGGAGATGGCCATTTTGTGAGACTGCCCTTGCAGTCACTATTTTGTGAACTGCTTGATGAACTGATTCTTGCTCTGGGATAACTTAATCAGAGCAATTGAGTGTGGATACAAGGAGTTTCAGCTGATGACCTGCTAAACCTGAGACTATTCTCAGGCAAGTAGCTCCTTGGAGGAGAAGGCTCATTGTCGTGGTCACCTGATCTGAACCAGTCAACGTTGAAAAGAACAAAAGGCACAAGAGTCTGAGGAAAAGGACCTTAGAACAATGCTGACTGCAGCCCTGGGCCAGAGCCTGTAAGAAGTTGGTCCAGGTAGGTCAGGTGACCTTGACCCAACAGATTTAGATTCAGTTTATTGTCATTTAGAAACCACAAATGCAATGCAGTTAAAAAATGAGATAACGTTCCTCAGAATGATATCACAAAAGCATATGACAAAACAGACTACACCAGAAAATCCACATAACGTTTGGCAATCCCCAATCCAGAGTCCGGAGAGGCTGTTGCGTATTAATATCGCGGTACCGTCCGCCGCGTTCCCCGGAAAGGAGCTCCAAATCCACCAGACAAACAAGACCAAAAACTAAAGCTACAAGACCTGCACAAAACCACATAATTACAACATATAGTTACAACAGTGCAAACAATAGCATAATTGATAAAAAAAAACAGACCATGGGCACAGTAAAAATAGTCCAAAGATGTTAAAGGACTATAAGTTCAAAAGAAATCACCACAGTTTCCACAAGTCCCCAGGGTCCCGACAGACTCACCATCCCACGCTGGCGGCAGAAGGGAGTACCTCCGCTATGGACTTCCACGGCACCGCCCGACTCAGCCTCACAGACGCAGCACACAATGAAAGCTCTGTCGTAACCAGCCTTGCAGACGCAGCACACACCGAAAGCGATCTGACCGCAGCGGACTCCGAATCCGTCGAACCTCCGAGCAGATGACCATCCCCTCCGGCACAGCTTCTCCGAGCACCATCCTCTGCCGGGCGTATTAAGATGGCCCCACCAATGGCCATCGGCAACGCGACCCCGAGGACTGGGGGGCTGTTCTTCTCAGCAGAGTCCCGGACCTCACAGCAGCAACGAAGAAGGTCTTCCTGGAGATGTTCCCGATGTTCCTCCGTGCTCCCACGTCCGTTTTCAATCGATTATGATTGCGCACGGCACCCCACTTCACAAATAACAGATAATCAGCTCCGGAGTGGCCACTGCAAGCTGCGTCGTGCCGCCATCTTGGAGTCCAACAGGATGGAAATATGACATTTGAACTGATGAGGTTTAAAAAGAAAGGAGCTTGAATAGAATGCAGTGACAACTCTCCAGACACCAACCATCGCAGATGTGGAGGACCATATGGAGATCGGAGTAGAACCACGAGGAATGAATGGCCAGTGTAGACTGTTTTCCTGGGTAATACCGTTTTGCTTCATTGACTCTTCATGGAGGGTCCGGGATTCTAATGGGGTCTACACAAGTAGTTTGTGAACCCATGTGCTTTTAGTGGAGACAGTAAAGTTCACTTGTCGGTAAATACAGATTCTTTCTGGGCCTCTCTGATTACTAAGGGGTAAATCCTTATTACAGTGTCCTACCACTCACAGGGAAGCCCTACCCTGGTTTGTCCTCTCAAAGTGTAACACTTCACATTTGTCTGCATTAAACTCCATCTGCCATTTTTCCAGCTGGTCCTAATCGTTGATAACTTTCCTCGCCTGTTTACTACATCCCCAATCCTGGTGTCATCCACAAATTTGCTGATCCAGTTAACCACATTATCATCCAGATCATTTGAGATAGATGACAAGCAACAAAGGACCCAGCAGGGATCCCTGCAGCACACCATTAGTCAGAGGCATACATCTACTACCACTCTCTGGCTTCTCCCATGAAGCTAATGTCTAATCCAGTTTACTACCTCATCGTGAATCTCAATTTTCTAGACCTTCTTGACCAACCTCCCACGTGATACCTTGTCAAATGCCTTGCTAAAATCCATGTAGACAATATCCACTGCCTTGCTTTCATCAACATACCTGGTAACTTAATCAAAAAGATCTTTAAGATTGGTTTGACACTACCTACCAAGCACAATGCCATGCTGATGATCCCTAATCAATTTCTGTCTATCCAACTACTGATATCCAATCCCTTAGAGAACTTTCCAATAACTTACCCACTACTGATGTGAGGTTCACTGGCCTATAATTTCCTGGTTTATTTTCAGAGCCTGTCTTAAACAGCGGAAAAACATTAGCTATCCTCCAAACCTACAATATCTCACCTGTTGCTAAGGATAATTTAAATATCTCTGCCAGGGCCTCTGCAGTTTCTCCACTAGCCTCCTGCAGGATCTGAAGGAACAACTTGTCAGGCCCTGAGGATTTATCCATACTAATTTGACTCCTCCAAGACAGCAAACCTCCTCCTCTGTAATCTGTATACAGTCTGTGACCTCACTGCAGCTTTGCCTCACTTGTATAGAATCCATGTCCATCTCCCGAGTAAATACAGGTACAAAAAAATCCACTTAAGATCTCCCCCATCTCTTTTGTCTCCATGCATAGATGACCACTCTGATTTTCCAGAGGTCCGATTGTATCCCTTGATATCCTTATGATGAATGCTGCCTTCATGAGGCATTACTCTTTGAAGATGTCCTCGATAATGGTGAGGGTTGTGCCCATGATCGAGCTGGCTGAGTCTACAATCCTCTGCAGTCTCTTACAATCCAGTTATTTGGAGTCTAATCTGAGCCTGGGCTATGACCTGAACTATAATGTCTCTGATAAGTTCTGGTATCGTGCTACAACCTGCAACCTCTTGTGAAATTTCTCACCCCATCTCCTCCAACCAGAATATTCCCAATTTACACAGCCAACTCCCACCCCATCCATCAGCCTTTCTCTCCTCTCTCTCCATCCCATGAAAATTGCATACATTGCACGCTCTGCCACAGGGACCCCTAATCTGCTCCTTCCTCTCTGATACCATAGTTTCAACCTATGATCAATGCCTCGTTCATTATGTTTCAATTATTTTCCTGCTTCCCAGATTTTTATGGAACTTCTGGATGAAGACCTGATAACTCATTATTTTGCAGGTTGTGAATCCCTTCCTGATTGCAAGGAAGTGTAGGTGTTTGGTTTGGATGTACTGCACTGAGGTGTGGGACAGCTTCTGATCACCTACAGCCTGGACAGTGAGTAGAACTCCAGATGTGATTCCCTACCCTGACAGGACACGTGCTGAGAAATGCATATTCAATCAGCATCTCATTTTCTCAAAAGTAACCTATCAGACTGCATTCCTTCTGTCAGAACAATTAAAGTTTTAAGGAATTGCAAACATCTCAAAGAGATAAAAGCCTCAGAGCAGGCAATGGACATCCCTGAGAGACATCACCCTCACCCTAAGGGCAATAGACATCCCTGCGAGATGTCACCCTCACCCTGAGGGCAATGGACATCCCTGAGAGACATCTCCCTCACCCTGAGGGCAATGGACATCCCTGAGAGACATCACCCTCACCCGGGGCTGTGGACATAATTGAGAGACATCAATCTCACCCTGGGCAATGGACATCTCTGAGAGACATCAACCTCACCCTGGGCTGTAGACATCTCTGAGAGACACCACCCTCACCCTGGGCTGTGGACATCCCTGAGAGACATCACCCTCACCCTAAGGGCAATGGACATCCCTGCGAGATGTCACCCTCACCCTGAGGGCAATGGACATCCCTGAGAGACATCACCCTCACCCGGGGCTGTGGACATCCCTGAGAGACATCACCCTCACCCGGGGCTGTGGACATCCCTGAGAGACATCACCCTCACCCGGGGCTGTGGACATCCCTGAGAGACATCAATCTCACCCGGGGCTGTAGACATCTCTGAGAGACACCACCCACACCCGGGGCTGTGGACATCCCTGAGAGACATCAATCTCACCCGGGGCTGTGGACATCTCTGAGAGACATCACCCTCACCCTGGGCTCTGGACATCCCTGAGAGACATCACCCTCACCCGGGGCTCTGGACATCCCTGAGAGACATCAACCTCACCCTGGGCTGTAGACATCTCTGAGAGACATCACCCTCACCCTGGGCAGTGGACATCCCTGAGAGACATCACCCTCACCCGGGGCTGTGGACATCCCTGAGAGACATCACCCTCACCCGGGGCTGTGGACATCTCTGAGAGACATCAACCTCACCCTGGGCAGTGGACATCCCTGAGAGACATCAACCTCACCCTGGGCAGTGGACATCCCTGAGAGACATCAACCTCACCCGGGGCTGTGGACATCCCTGAGAGACATCAACCTCACCCTGGGCAGTGGACATCCCTGAGAGACATCAACCTCACCCTGGGCTGTGGACATCCCTGAGAGACATCAACCTCACCCTGGGTTCTGGACATCCCTGAGAGACATCACCCTCACCCGGGGCTGTGGACATCCCTGAGAGACATCACCCTCACCCTGGGCTCTGGACATCCCTGAGAGACATCACCCTCACCCGGGGCTGTGGACATCTCTGAGAGACACCACCCACACCCGGGGCTGTAGACATCCCTGAGAGACATCAACCTCACCCTGGGCTGTAGACATCTCTGAGAGACATCACCCTCACCCTGGGCAGTGGACATCCCTGAGAGACATCACCCTCACCCGGGGCTGTGGACATCCCTGAGAGACATCACCCTCACCCGGGGCTGTGGACATCTCTGAGAGACATCAACCTCACCCTGGGCAGTGGACATCCCTGAGAGACATCAACCTCACCCTGGGCTGTAGACATCTCTGAGAGACATCACCCTCACCCTGGGCAGTGGACATCCCTGAGAGACATCACCCTCACCCGGGGCTGTGGACATCCCTGAGAGACATCACCCTCACCCGGGGCTGTGGACATCTCTGAGAGACATCAACCTCACCCTGGGCAGTGGACATCCCTGAGAGACATCAACCTCACCCTGGGCTGTGGACATCCCTGAGAGACATCAACCTCACCCTGGGCTCTGGACATCCCTGAGAGACATCACCCTCACCCGGGGCTGTGGACATCCCTGAGAGACATCACCCTCACCCTGGGCTCTGGACATCCCTGAGAGACATCACCCTCACCCGGGGCTGTGGACATCTCTGAGAGACACCACCCACACCCGGGGCTGTAGACATCCCTGAGAGACATCAACCTCACCCTGGGCTGTAGACATCTCTGAGAGACATCACCCTCACCCTGGGCAGTGGACATCCCTGAGAGACATCACCCTCACCCGGGGCTGTGGACATCCCTGAGAGACATCACCCTCACCCGGGGCTGTGGACATCTCTGAGAGACATCAACCTCACCCTGGGCAGTGGACATCCCTGAGAGACATCAACCTCACCCTGGGCTGTGGACATCCCTGAGAGACATCAACCTCACCCTGGGCTGTAGACATCTCTGAGAGACATCACCCTCACCCTGGGCAGTGGATATCCCTGCGAGACACCACCCTCACCCTAAGGGCAATGGACATCCCAGAGAGACACCACCCTCACCCTGGGCTGTGGACATCCTAGAGAGACATCACCCTCACCCTGTTCTGTGGACATCCCAAAGAGCCATCTGTCTCACCCAGGCTGAAAAACCATCATAGCAGAAGTGAGGTTTGTCCCACAGAGTGAGTGCTGTCCTTTGCATCCTTGTCATGAGCTACATCTACTCACAAAGAAACAGGAATTGCAAACACATTGTAGACTGCTTCAATGAGCACATTTGTTCTGCAACAACAGGTGGGATTTCCCAGTGCCCACTTATTTCATTTCTTATTCCCATTCCCGGTGCGATATGTCGGGCCATGGCCTCTACTGCCACAATGAGCCCACACTCAGGGTGGAGGAGCAACACCTCCTATTCCATCTGGGTAGCCTCCAACCTGATGGAATGAACATTGATTTCTTTAACTTCTGGTAATTTCTCTCTCCCTTCCCCTCCCCCCTTTCCCATTTCCTATTCTGGTTCTCCTATCACCCCCACCCCCTCTTCTCACCTGCCCATCAACTTCCTCTGGTTCTCCTCCTCCTTCCCTTTCTCTCGTGGTCCACTCTCCTTTCCTATCAGATCAAACCTTCTTCAGCACTTTACCTCTTCCACCTATCATCTCCCAGCTTCTCACTTCATCTCCCTCCCTCCTCCAGCTACCTACCTTTCCCCTCACTTGGTCTCACCTATCACCTGCTAGCTTGGCTCCCCACCCCCCCCTTTCCTGGCTTTTTCCCCCTTCCTTTCCAGTCCTGGTGAAGAGTCTTAACATAAATGTCAACATGACAGGCCATCCTCTCTTTTTGCTGCTGCCAGCAGGAGGAAAGCACAGGAGCCTCAGGCTTACCACTGGGTTCAGGAACAGTTGTTCCCCCTCAACCTTCAGGCTCTTGAACCAGTCTAAACAACTTCACACAGCTCAATACTGAACTGATTCCACAACCTATGGACTCACTTTCAAGAACTCTTCCTCTCATGTTCTTAATATTTATTGCTTATTTATTTTTATTACAATTTATTTATTTTTGAATGTATACAATTTGTTGTCTTTTACACACTGGTTGAACACCCACTTGGAGTGGTCTTTTCATTGATTCTATGATGGTTATTATTCTATTATGGATTTATTCAGTATGCCCACAAGAAAATGAATCCTCAGGGTTGTATATGGTGACATATGTGTACTTTGATAACAAAATTTACTTTGAACTTTAAACTGCTAATTCTCCTCCATAGACACTGCCCGGCCTGCTGAGTTCCTCCAGTATTCAGTGTGTGTTGCTCTGGATTTCCAGCATCCCATCCGCAGAATCTCCTGTGTTTAGGAATTGCAAACAAATGTGATGCAGGCGTTTGATGAGGCTGCCTTTGCGAGCAACGTTAACTACCTCACGGGTGCACACTGGTGTTGTGTTCTGGGATGTTTATTCTACAGGGTGAGCAGGCTTTCGTTCCAGGTTGTAATCTATTTATAAGGACATTCTCTGAGGATTGGCTGTAGTAGCCAAGTCCTTCATTAAAATCGCCCCTGAGATGGAAACAAGAGTGAATTGTGCGAGTCTGGTTGGGAACTGATCACCTTATTCAAGCTGCTCCTTCCAAAGCACCCAGGACCCATTCATTAGCGTAAATTGTGGCCGTCACCTGAGACCAGTAATGTGGAGATAGTCCTCACAGAGATGTGTGGTGCTGCAGAGCAGAGGGGGTCCTGCACTTCATCATGCAAGTGACAACTTCAGCTCGTTCTCAGTTCTGAATACTGAATAGCATGCGATCATCTCAAAGTTCAAAGTCCAAGTAAATTTATTATCAAAGTACATCTATGTTATCATATACAACACTCGGATTCAATTTCTTACAGGCATTTACAGGAAAATAAAAAAGTGCAATAAAATTTATGAAAAACTACCTATAACAAAGACTAACAAACAGCAATGTGCAAAAGAAGACAAATTGTACAAATAATAAAACAAGTAAATAAATAATACATGAGTCTCAGTACTATTCGAAAGTGAGTTTGTGGGTTTCCTCTGAGTGCTGTAGTGTCCTCCCACTTTCCATTGACATATGGGTTAGGTTCAGTGAGCGATGTTGGTGCCAGAAGTGAGATGACACTTGTGGGCTGCCCCTACTGTGTTGCTTATTGAAACAAGTGATGCATTGTATAACAGCACAATAGCTGATGACCCATGGAACACACTGACAAATTCAGCCACTAATGAAGCCCAACCCAAACCAACAGGCTTCTGGCCTGTGCGCCAGAAGCCCGATTCCCAGGCCAGACATCCCATTTCCCTGTTTCTCCCACACCCCTTCAACTGTTACTTCTAATTTTTAATTACTGCTCTTTTCAGAGCTAAATATAGACTTGTTTCCAAGTCTAGCAGCGAGCTGCATGAAATTGAATTCTATGTTCCCCACACAGACAATAGTGGAGTACTGTCAGAGGTATCTCAAACACAAAAACCATCATCTCCCATGCATAACATTGCAAATCTTTGGTTAATAAAGTACTCACTTTAATTGGGAACTCAGTGATGGGTTGATGCTGTATTTTTGGAACAAGCTGATATTCAGCTCATTTTATTGGGAGCTGTTGTATTTGGAAGCCTTGATAATCCATCACTCAGACTTGGTTCTTAGTCCTGGATTCACAGACATCATCTTTCCAGTCAAGGAGACTAGGATATTAGAGCAAGGATGTAATGCTGAGGCTTTATAAGGCATTGGACAGGCTACACTTGGAGTATTGTGAGCAGTTTTGGGCCCTTTATCTAAAAAAAGATGTGTTGGCATTGGAGATGGTCCAGAGGATGCTCTGGGCCTGCACTCACTGGAATTTAGGAGAATGGGGTGAGGGATCATATTGAAACCTGTCGAATATTGAAAGGCTCAGATAGAATGGATGTGGAGAGGATGTTTCCAAAAGTGGGGAGTTTAGGAACAGAGAGCACAGCCTCAGAATAAAAGGACATCCATTTAGAGATGAGGAATTTCTTTAGTCAGAGGCTGGTGGATCTAAGTAATTTGTTGCACAAAAGGCTGTGGGGAACAAGTAAATGGGTATATTTAAAGTGGAGGTTGATTAATTCTTGATTAAGTCAAGAATATCAGAGTATCAGAGGTTACTGGGAGAAGCCAGGTGGAGAATGTGGTTTAAAGAGATAATAAATCAGCCATGATAGAACGGTGAAGCAGACCTGATGGCTTGATTGACTTGATTCCGCTCCTATGTCTTATGGTCTAATCCATAGAATTAGAAAGCCATTACAAAACCACTCGGCCCTTCAAAACAATGCTAACTCCCAGAGGTGCAATCCAGTCACCCCCATCCCCCACTCTCCCCACCCTCTGGCCAATTATTCCCATGAGCTTCAATTACTACTCTTCCAGCATGTCCTGTCCCCTCCTGTCACAACCACAGATTCGGCAGCACAATGGCTACGGCAATTGCATTCGTGAATATGTACATGTCTGCTAATTATTATTTCATTGTGATAGTACTTAACTCCTTTCTTTCCGTCGTAGTGCTTGTCACGACTTGAACCCAGCACAACAATGCTTCGCTGCCTGTTTGCATTTAGCCTTGCCTGAGAAATTAGATTGTCAAATCAACTGACTCTGAAGACTAGCAGTATTCATTTTATATTTAGTTATTCCTTTCCGCCGGCCACTGTGTGGGCTTCGTTTTCCATTGGAGAGTTTTAGTTAACAGCTCTCTTTGGCCTTGCGTTTATTGTTTTCTTTCCCCTCTAACTGTTCGCATTAAAATCTATGAACTATTGACCCACACTTGGGCCATAACAGAACCCAGTGACTCCTCCAAAGATTCATCCACTGTTCACTCTGCTTTCTCTGCCTCACTGCTGGCTCCATCCTCCCCATGGCTTCCAGGAACATTTTATACATAGATTTGGAATCTGAACCCGATATATCCAGGTCAATACGAGGGGCATCATTTTCAGGTGACTGGAGGAAAGTATAGGAGGATGTCGGAGATAGGTTATTTACTGAGTGGTGGGTGCGTGGAATATCCTGCCGGGGCTGGTGCTAGAGGCAGATACATAAGGGCATTTTTTAAAAACTGTTAAATAGGCAGATCGATGAATGCAGAATGAAGGGTTATATGGGAGGGAAGGGTTAGATTGATCTTGGAGTAGGTTAAAAGGTCGGCATAACATTGTGGGCCAAACGGACTGCACTGTAATGGTCTACATTCAAGACTTTAATTGACAGCAAACGCCCGTTATTGTACTGACAACGGGCGGCAGTGCTGAGTATGTTCACCATAATGTTGCTTTAGTTTTGCGGAGAGATTTTTCTTGCTGGGCTTGTGTTCTCAAGAGTGAAAGAGGCTGAGGAGGTGATCTGAGAGATGTGCATAAAACTATGATGCATCAACAGGGGAGATAGAGGTTTTGTTTTAACCGTGGTTGGGTATAATAAACAGGAGGACAGAGGATTACCGTGAAAGGAAGGCATTTTAAAGGGGATTAAGTGGCATTTTTTTTACAGTGATGCCAGAGGAGGTGCTGGAGTCAGATGTAGTCACTATGGTTAAGAGACATTTAGACAGGCTCTTGAATAGGCAAGATTCAGTGAAGAGCTTGTCTTGGGTACTGTTCATTGTACAGCATATTGAGTTAGAACAAGGTAAAACAATTAACAGAATGTGGAATAAAGTGTAAAAGCTATTGAAAAAGTGCAGTGCAGGTAAATGATAAAGTAAAAGGTCATAGCATGGTAGATTGTATGGCCAAGAGTCCATCTTATTATACAAGAGGTCCACTCAATAGTCTGATATCAGTGGGGTAGAAGCTGTCTCTGAGCTTGGTGGTACGTGCTTTCAGGCTTTTGTATCTTCTGCCCGATGGTGAAGGGGGAGGTAGAGAGAATATCCAGGGCCTTTGACTATGTTAACTACTTCACTAAGAAGGACAGACAGAATCCATGGAGTGGAGGATGATGTGTAAAACTGTGTCCACAACTCTCTGAAGTTTCTTGCAGTCACCAATTTACCACAGCTGATGGGAGGAAGGTTATCGATGGAGCAGCTGGGACTGGGCCCGGGACACTGGTCTAGGGACCTGCTGTTGGAATGTGCTGGGGTTGGAATGACTGACCTCCAAAACCCACTGTGCACAGCCAACAGTAACTTCAGACCCCGGCTCCCGGTTTATTGTTTCACCGGGGACTGGAGGGGTCAGCTGCCAACCAGAATGTCTCGCAGAAACATGCCCTTTGCCGAGATTTATTATAAAATAGAATGTATCCTCCATGGATCGGACCCATACTGCGAAGTTGAAGATTGAAACTTTTCCCAAATTAACTCACAAACGGTGCACTGCTGCCCCCTCCTGGCATAGAGGTGAGCTGCGTGGGACCATCACAGAATCAGAATCAATCCCTACATCACAACACTTTATATAAGGAAATAGGAACAAAATTATGCCATTCGACCCATCAAGTCTATTCCACCATGGCTGATTTATTATCCTTCTCAACCCCATTCTCCTGTCTTCCCCCCGTAACCTTTAAATGCACTGAATGACTTGACCTGCACAGCCGTCTGTGGGAATGAATTCCACAGATTCACTGCCCACTGACTAAAGAAATGCCTCCTCATCTCTGATCTAAATGGATGTCCCTCTACGCTGAGGCCGTGCGCTCTGGTCCTGGACTCTCACACTCTAGGAAACATTCTCTCCCACTCACTCAATCTAGGCATTTCAATATGCAGTAGGTTTCAATGAAACCTCTCCTCATTCAAAGGTTTTCAAAGGTACATTTAATGTCAGAGAAATGTATACAATATCATGTTCAGGTTTTGTTTATTGTCATTTAAAAACCACAAATGCAATGCAGTTAAAAAATGTGACAACTTTCCTGAGAATTATATCAACAAAGCACATGACAAAATAGACTACACCAGAAAATCCACATAACGTTTGGCAATCCCCAATCCAGAGTCCAGAGAGGCTGCTGCGTATTAATATCGCGCTACCGTCTTAGCGCATTCCCCGGAAAGGAGCTCCAAATCCAACCAGACAAAACAAGACCAAAAACTAAAGCTACAAGACCTGCACAAAACCACATAATTACAACAGTGCAAACAATACCATAATTTGATTTTTTTTTAAAACAGACCATGGGCACGGTAAAAATAGGATATACATCCTTAAATACTTTTTCTTCGCAACCATCCATGAAAACAGAGTGCCCCCAAAGAATGAATGACAGTTAAATGTTAGAATCCAAAGTCCCCCCATCTCCTCCCTCCCATGTGTCGGTGGCAGCAAGCAGCAATCCCCCCACCCCCACCAGCAAAAAAAAGCATCAGCACCCACCACCGAGCACTCAAGCGTGAGCAAAGCAACAGCAAAGACACAGACCTGCAGTACTCCAAAGACTGCTTATTCCCCCGGTATTTAACATACCACAGGCTCTCTCTCTCCCTAATAACGGAGAAAGTGATGTCTCCGTTTCACAGCAAGAGGGGACTCATAAACAACTCTCTGGTTTATGATGTTAAAAGTCTGTTGCGTCGCTTTTTGCAAGCTCTGTGCCCAAAGGTCTCGGATCTCTGAGCACACAGCCTTAGATCTTCCATCTCCCACGACGCACCAGGGACCAGTGAGTCTTACCTCAGTGGTTGGTAAGTTGATGGAGAAGATCCTGAGAGGCAGGATTTATGAACATTTGGAGAGGTATAATATGATTAGGAATAGTCAACATGGCTTTGTCAATGGCAGGTCGTGCCTTATGAGACTAATTGAATTTTTTGAGGATGTGACTAAACACGTTGATGAAGGAAGAGCAGTAGATGTAGTGTATATGGATTTCAGCAAGGCATTTGATAAGGTACTCCATACAAGGCTTATTGAGAAAGTAAGGAGGCATGGGATCCAAGGGGATATTGCTTTGTGGATCCAGAACTGACTTGCCCACAGAAGGCAAAGAGTGGTTGTAGACAGGTCATATTCTGCATGGAGGTCAGTCACCAGTGGTGTGCCTCAGGGATCTGTTCTGGGACCCTTACTCTTCGTGATTTTTATAAATGACCTGGATGAGGAAGTGGAGGGTTGGGTTAGTAAGTTTGCTGATGACACAAAGGTTGGAGGTGTTGTGGATAGTGTGGAGGGCTGCCAGAGGTTGCAAAGGGACATTGATAGGATGCAAAACTGGGCTGAGAAGTGGCAGATGGAGTTCAACCCAGATAAGTGTGAAGTGGTTCATGTTGGTAGTTCAAATATGATGGCAGAATATACTATTAATGGTAAGACTCTTGGCAGTGTGGAGGATCAGAGGGATCTTGGGGTCCGAGTCCATAGGATGCTCAAAGCATCTGCGCAGGTTGACTCTGTGGTTAAGAAGGCATACGGTGTATTGGCCTTCATCAATCATGGAATTGAATTTAGGAGCCGAGAGATAATGTTGCAGCTATATAGGACCCTGCTCATACCCCACTTTGTGCAGAAGAGATTTTACAAGGATGTTGCCTGGATTGGGGAGCATGCCTTATGAGAATAGGTTGAGTGAACTCAGCCTTTTCTCCTTGGAATGAAGGAGGATTAGAGGTGTATAAGATGATGAGAGGCATTGATCATGTGGATAGTCAGAGGCTTTTTCCCAGGGCTGAAATGGTTGCCACAAGAGGACACAGGTTTAAGGTGCTGGGGAGTAGGTACAGAGGAGATGTCAGGGGTAAGTTCTTACTCAGAGAGTGATGAGTGCATGGAATGGGCTGCTTGGCAGAGGTGGTGGAGGCAGATACTATAGGGTCTTTTAAGAGACTTTTAGATAGGTACATGGAGCTTAGTAAAATAGAGGGCTATAGGTAAGCCTAGTAATTCCTAAGGTAGGGACATGTTCGCCACAACTTTGTGGGCCAAAGGGCCTGTATTGTGCTGTAGGTTTTCTATGTTTCTACACTGGACACCAACCTCTGATCTCCCTTTCTCCAGAGCCACGAAAACTCGGTCCTCCAAAGGCGAGCAGAGCTCTTATGCCGAGCCGAGCCCCTGACATACCGAACAACGGCCGGTTGTCCTATTCCCACAAAACTTCTGAACTCCGGTGAGTACAGGTCTACAGCCATAAAAACACTCCATACACATTAAACCTTTCATTCCGAGAATCATTCTCATGAACCTCCTCTGGACCCCTCCAATGTCAGGACATCTTTTCTTAGATAAGGGGCATAAAATACCCCAAATGTGGTCAGATTAATACCTTATAAACCTCAGCATCATATCTTTGCTTTTATATTCCAGTCCTCTCAAAATGAATGCTAACATTGCATTTGCCTTCCTTACATCTTCCTTACTCAATTTTTGGGGAAGTTAACCTTTAGGGAATCCTGCACAAAGACTCCAAGTCCCTTTGCACTTCTGATTTTTGAATCATCTCTCCATTTAGTAAATATCCTATGCTTTCATTCCTTCTACCAAAGTGCATGACCATACACTTCCCTAGAATATATTCCACCTGCCACCTCTTTGCCCATTCTCCTAATCTATCTACGACCTTCTGCAAACTCCTTGATTCCTCTATACTACCTGCTCCTTCACCTACCATCGTATCGTCCATAAAGTTGGCCACAAACCTATCAATTCTGTCATCCAAATCATTGACATATAACATGAAAGGAACCAACCCTTGTGGAACACCACGTGTCACTGGCAGCCAACTAGAAAAGGTTCCCTTTATTCCCACTCTTTGGCTCTTGCCAATCTGCAAACTTCTGTTCATGCTGGTATCTCTCCTATAATACAACATACTACAATCATGTCCCATCTTAACCCCTTCCTGTCCAGGGACAGACTCTCTCTCTCTCTCTCTCCTCCCCCCCGTATACCGCCAAGTGAAACATTCAACTGTTTACACATATACCACCAAACAAAACAATGTTCAGCCATTCACCCTAATACCGCCAAGTGAAACATTCAACAAAACAACATTCACCCTAATACCGCCAGGCGAAACAACATTCAGCTGTTCACACATATACCGTTTACACGTATATCGTCGAGTGAAGCAACGTTCAACCATTCACCCCATTACCGCCAAATGAAACATCCAACCGTTCACCTGTATACTGCCAAACGAAACAACATTCAGCTGCTCACACATATACTGCCAAGCAAAACATTCAACCATTCACACATATGCCGCCAAGCGAAGAAACATTCAACCGTTCACCCCAATACCGCTAAACAAAACATTCAACTGTTCACACCTATACCACCAAGTGAAACGTTCAACTATTCACCCATATATCGCCAAACAAAACAACATTCAACCATTCACACGAATACTGCCAAGGGAAACATTTAACCGTACACCCGTATACCACCAAGCGAAGCAACATACAGCCATTCACATGTATACCGCTAAACAAAACAATGTTCAATCGTTCACACGTATACCACCAAGTGAAACAACATTCAATCTTTCACCCCATTACTGCCAAACCAAACATTCAACCATTCACACGTATACTGCCAAATGAAACGTTCGACCATTCACACGAATACTGCCAAGGGAAACGTTCAGCTGTTGATATGTATACCGCCAAGTGAAACAACATTCAGCTGTTCACACGTATACTGCCAAATGAAACAACGTTCAACTATTCACACATATACCGCCAAGCAAAACGTTCAACCGTTGATACATATACCACCAAGTAAAATAACATTCAACCGTTTACACATATACCCCAAGCGAAACATTCAACCACTTACACATATACTGCCAGGCTAAACGACGTTCAACTGTTAACACGTATACCGCCAACCGAAACATTCATCTGTTCATACGTATACCGCCAAGTGAAACAACATTCACACATATACCGCCAATCGAAACAACTTTCCTCCAGACCGAGGTACACAATACAATACATATAACTCACAAAACAATTGCCATCAATAATTTAATAAGTGATTAGGTGCATATATGATACAAGTTAAAAAGTAAATGGTATAACACTACTGGCACTTCATACCTGATAAGACCTGGGTGTATGTATGACAATAAAATGACTTTGAATTTCATGACTGGACATTCCATCCTGGAGAATGTGCTCTGTATATTCCCCAATACTGATACTCCCTTCCAACAGCTCGGTGACCAGTTGAGGCCTGACTAAACCAGTTGGGCACTCAGTTCTCCAGATGAGGCCTGACTAAACCACTGCAGAGCTTCACCTGGTATGCTCACCTGCCACTCTCCTAACCTATCTGGCCTCATCCACAGGAACCCCTCCTCCCTCTGTGGCTGTACGCCCTCCACAATGGACATTCGGACCAGCAGGGATACTGGAGAGTCTCTTCAGACCCTTGCCTGCCTTTGCAAGCCTGCACACAGCAAATACACAGCAGGGTGTGCACACATGCTCTGCATTAATATACTCACATCGCAAACATGCTTCCACACAGAAGTGTACACTTAAGTGTATGTAAGAGTCCACAGGTGACAAGGTAGTGGATAGTGCAGCGATCAGCATAATGCTTTACACCACCAGTGATAATTCAGAGTTCAATTTCCACTCTTCCTTGATGGGAGTCTCAATTTCAATACTGACACTCAGCACATTGAAACTGAAGATTGAAAATGAATCACTATGAAGCATATGGTGACATATATGGACTTCAAGAAAAAAAATTACTTATAAGTTTGAACTCTCAAGCCCGTTCTCCTGCCTGCACACTGTAACCTTTGACACCTTGTCAAATCAAGAACCTACCAACTGCCACTTTAAATATACCCAAAGACTTGGCTTCCACAGCTATTTGTGGCAATGAATTCCACAGATTCACCACCCTCTGATAAAAGAAATTCCTCATCTCTGTTCTAAAGGGACGTTCTTCTATTGTGAGGCTGTGCCTTCTGGTCCTAGACTTCCCCACTATAGGAAACATTCTCTCCACGTCCACTATATCTCAGCCTTTCAATATTCAATTGGGTAAAATGAGATCCCTTCTCATTCAACTCTGAACTCTAATGAGTACAGGCCTAGAGTAATTAAATACTGCTCATATGTTAACCATTTCATCCCCAAAATTATTATTATAAACCTCCACTGGAACCTCTCCAGCTCATTTTTCCTGGCCAGGAGCACAAAGGGCAGACCAGCACCAGCACTGAGCAGTGATTTGCACCACATGCTCGATGTGAACTGGTCCTTCCACCAACAGAGCAGTTGCCATGTGTTCACAGCAGGAATGTGGTGGGAGAAAACATTCAGGGTCTGCCTGAGAGAGGCTCCCACAATCACTGTAACAGGAGGCACCAACCGAGGCAGCTCTGAGACATGACACAGTAAGCTGTGGGGGAAGAGCCAACAGAATTCGAACCAACCCAATCTCACTGCCATGCAGCTGTTCGTCTCCCAGCTGTTCTCAGCGATACTTGCCCAGTGGTTGTTCTAAAAAACTGGAGAGGAAACTCACTCCAAACAAAACTGACAACCACTACTGCAAACCACGTTCGTTACCCGGACACCCCATACTCGAAAACCTCACATTCCTTACCCGGACACCCTGTGCTGGAAAACCTCACATTCCTTGTCCGGACACCCAATCCTAGAAACTCTCATGTACGTTAGACAGACAGCCTATCCTGAAAAACCTCACATTCATTAACCGGACACCCTCTCCTTGAATGGGTCACGTTCATTACCCTGACACCCTCTCCTTGAATGGGTCACGTTCATTACCCTGACACCCTCTCCTTCAATGGGTCACGTTCATTACCCTGACACCCTCTCCTTCAATGGGTCACGTTCATTACCCTGACACCCTCTCCTTGAATGGGTCACGTTCATTACCCTCACACGCTCTCCTTGAATGGGTCACGTTCATTACCCTGACACCCTCTCCTTGAATGGGACACGTTCATTACCCTGACACCCTCTCCTTGAATGGGACACGTTCATTACCCTGACACGCTCTCCTTGAATGGGTCACGTTCATTACCCTGACACCCTCTCCTTGAATGGGACACGTTCATTACCCTGACACGCTCTCCTTGAATGGGACACGTTCATTACCCTGACACCCTCTCCTTGAATGGATCACGTTCATTACCCTGACACCCTCTCCTTGAATGGGTCACGTTCATTACCCTGACACCCTCTCCTAGAATGGGTCACGTTCATTACACTGACACCCTCTCCTTCAATGGGTCACGTTCATTACCCTGACACCCTCTCCTTGAATGGGTAAAGTTCATTACCCTGACACCCTCTCCTTCAATGGGTCACGTTCATTACCCTGACACCCTCTCCTTGAATCGGTCACATTCATTACCCTGACACCCTCTCCTTCAATGGGTCACGTTCATTACCCTGACACCCTCTCCTTGAATGGGTCACGTTCATTACACTCACACCCTCTCCTTGAATGGGTCACGTTGATTACACTGACACACTCTCCTTGAATGGGTCACGTTCATTACCCTGACACCCTCTCCTTGAATCGGTCACATTCATTACCCTCACACCCTCTCCTAGAATGGGTCACGTTCATTACCCTGACACCCTCTCCTTGAATCGGTCACGTTCATTACCCTCACACCCTCTCCTTGAATGGGTCACGTTCATTACCCTGACACCCTCTCCTTGAATGGGTCACGTTCATTACCCTGACACCCTCTCCTAGAATGGGTCACATTGATTATCCTGACACCCTCTCCTTGAATGGATCACGTTAATTACCCTGACACCCTCTCCTTGAATGGGTCACGTTCATTACCCTGACACCCTCTCCTTCAATGGGTCACGTTCATTACCCGGACAACCTCTCCTTCAATGGGTCACATTCATTACCCTGACACCCTCTCCTTGAATGGGTCACATTCATTACCCTGACACCCTCTCCTTCAATGGGTCACGTTCATTACCCTGACACCCTCTCCTTCAATGGGTCACGTTCATTACCCTGACACCCTCTCCTTGAATGGGTCACGTTCATTACCCTGACACCCTCTCCTTGAATGGATCACGTTCATTACCCTGACACCCTCTCCTTGAATGGATCACGTTCATTACCCTGACACCCTCTCCTTGAATGGGTCACGTTCATTACCCTGACACACTCTCCTTGAATGGATCACGTTCATTACCCTGACACCCTCTCCTTCAATGGGTCACGTTCATTACCCTGACACCCTCTCCTTGAATGGATCACGTTCATTAGCCTGACACCCTCTCCTTGAATGGGTCATGTTCATTACCCTGACACCCTCTCCTTGAATGGGTCACGTTCATTACCCTGACACCCTCTCCTTGAATGGATCACGTTCATTACCCTGACACCCTCTCCTTCAATGGGTCACGTTCATTACCCTGACACTCTCTCCTTCAATAGGTCACGTTCATTACCCTGACACCCTCTCCTTCAATGGGTCACGTTCATTACCCTGACACCCTCTCCTTGAATGGGTCACATTCATTACCCTGACACCTTCTCCTTGAATGGGTCACGTTCATTACCCTGACACCCTCTCCATGAATGGGTCACGTTCATTACCCTGACACCCTCTCCTTGAATGGGTCACATTCATTACCCTGACACCCTCTCCTTGAATGGGTCACGTTCATTACCCTGACACCCTCTCCTTGAATGGGTCACGTTCATTACCCTCACACCCTCTCCTTGAATGGGTCACGTTCATTACCCTCACACCCTCCCCTTGAATGGGTCACGTTCATTACCCAGACACCCTCCCCTTGAATGGGTCACGTTCATTACCCTGACACCCTCTCCTTCAATGGTTCACGTACATTACCCTGACACCCTCACCTTGAATGGGTCACGTTCATTACCCTGACACCCTCTCCTTGAATGGGTCACGTTCATTACCCTGACACCCTCTCCTTGAATGGGTCACGTACATTACCCTGACACCCTCACCTTGAATGGGTCACGTTCATTACCCTGACACCCTCTCCTTGAATGGGTCACGTTCATTACCCTCACACCCTCTCCTTCAATGGGTCACGTTCATTACCCTGACACCCTCTCCTTCAATGGGTCACGTTCATTACCCTGACACCCTCTCCTTCAATGGGTCACATTCATTACCCTCACACGCTCTCCTTGAATGGGTCACCTTCATTACCCTGACACCCTCTCCTTGAATGGGACACATTCATTACCCTGACACGCTCTCCTTGAATGGGTCACGTTCATTACCCTGACACCCTCTCCTTGAATGGGACACGTTCATTACCCTCACACCCTCTCCTTCAATGGGTCACGTTCATTACCCTGACACCATCTCCTTCAATGGGTCACGTTCATTACCCTGACACCCTCTCCTTCAATGGGTCACGTTCATTACCCTGACACCCTCTCCTTCAATGGGTCACGTTCATTACCCTCACACGCTCTCCTTGAATGGGTCACGTTCATTACCCTGACACCCTCTCCTTGAATGGGACACGTTCATTACCCTGACACGCTCTCCTTGAATGGGTCACGTTCATTACCCTGACACCCTCTCCTTGAATGGGACACGTTCATTACCCTGACACGCTCTCCTTGAATGGGACACGTTCATTACCCTGACACCCTCTCCTTGAATGGATCACGTTCATTACCCTGACACCCTCTCCTTGAATGGGTCACGTTCATTACCCTGACACCCTCTCCTAGAATGGGTCACGTTCATTACACTGACACCCTCTCCTTCAATGGGTCACGTTCATTACCCTGACACCCTCTCCTTGAATGGGTAAAGTTCATTACCCTGACACCCACTCCTTCAATGGGTCACGTTCATTACCCTGACACCCTCTCCTTGAATCGGTCACATTCATTACCCTGACACCCTCTCCTTCAATGGGTCACGTTCATTACCCTGACACCCTCTCCTTGAATGGGTCACGTTCATTACACTCACACCCTCTCCTTGAATGGGTCACGTTCATTACCCTCACATGCTCTCCTTGAATGGGTCACATTCATTACCCTGACACCCTCTCCTTGAATGGGACACATTCATTACCCTGACACGCTCTCCTTGAATGGGTCACGTTCATTACCCTGACACCCTCTCCTTGAATGGGACACGTTCATTACCCTGACACGCTCTCCTTGAATGGGACACGTTCATTACCCTGACACCCTCTCCTTGAATGGATCACGTTCATTACCCTGACACCCTCTCCTTGAATGGGTCACGTTCATTACCCTGACACCCTCTCCTAGAATGGGTCACGTTCATTACGCGGACACCCTCTCCTTCAATGGGTCAAGTTCATTACTCTGACACCCTCTCCTTCAATAGGTCACGTTCATTACCCTGACACCCTCTCCATGAATGGGTCACGTTCATTACCCTGACACCCTCTCCTTGAATGGTTAAAGTTCATTACCCTGACACCCTCTCCTTCAATGGGTCACGTTCATTACCCTGACACCCTCTCCTTGAATCGGTCACATTCATTACCCTGACTCCCTCTCCTTCAATGGGTCACGTTCATTACCCTGACACCCTCTCCTTCAATGGGTCACGTTCATTACACTCACACCCTCTCCTTGAATGGGTCACGTTCATTACCCTGACACCCTCTCCTTGAATCGGTCACATTCATTACCCTCACACGCTCTCCTTGAATGGGTCACGTTCATTACCCTGACACCCTCTCCTTGAATGGGTCACGTTCATTACCCTTACACCCTCTCCTAGAATGGGTGACATTGATTATCCTGACACCCTCTCCTTGAATGGATCACGTTCATTACCCTGACACCCTCTCCTTGAATGGGTCACGTTCATTACCCTGACACCCTCTCCTTCAATGGGTCACGTTCATTACCAGGACAACCTCTCCTTGAATGGGTCACATTCATTACCCTGACACCCTCTCCTTGAATGGGTCACATTCATTACCCTGACACCTTCTCCTTCAATGGGTCACGTTCATTACCCTGACACCCTCTCCTTCAATGGGTCACGTTCATTACCCTGACACCCTCTCCTTGAATGGGTCACGTTCATTACCCTGACACCCTCTCCTTGAATGGGTCACGTTCATTACCCTGACACCCTCTCCTAGAATGGGTCACGTTCATTACGCGGACACACTCTCCTTCAATGGGTCAAGTTCATTACTCTGACACCCTCTCCTTCAATAGGTCACGTTCATTACCCTGACACCCTCTCCATGAATGGGTCACGTTCATTACCCTGACACCCTCTCCTTGAATGGGTAAAGTTCATTACCCTGACACCCTCTCCTTCAATGGGTCACGTTCATTACCCTGACACCCTCTCCTTGAATCGGTCACATTCATTACCCTGACTCCCTCTCCTTCAATGGGTCACGTTCATGACCCTGACACCCTCTGCTTGAATGGGTCACGTTCATTACCCTGACACCCTCTCCTTGAATGGGTCACGTTCATTACCCTGACACCCTCTCCTTGAATGGATCACGTTCATTACCCTGACACCCTCTCCTTGAATGGATCACGTTCATTACCCTGACACCCTCTCCTTGAATGGGTCACGTTCATTACCCTGACAGCCTCTCCTTGAATGGATCACGTTCATTACCCTGACACCCTCTCCTTGAATGGGTCACGTTCATTACCCTGACACCCTCTCCTTGAATGGGTCACGTTCATTACCCTGACACCCTCTCCTTGAATGGATCACGTTCATTACCCTGACACCCTCTCCTTCAATGGGTCACGTTCATTACCCTGACACCCTCTCCTTCAATAGGTCACGTTCATTACCCTGACACCCTCTCCTTGAATGGGTCACGTTCATTACCCTGACACCCTCTCCTTGAATGGGTCACGTTCATTACCCTGACACCCTATCCTTGAATGGGTCACGTTCATTACACTCACACCCTCTCCTTGAATGGGTCACGTTGATTACACTGACACACTCTCCTTGAATGGGTCACGTTCATTACCCTGACACCCTCTCCTTGAATCGGTCACATTCATTACCCTCACACCCTCTCCTAGAATGGGTCACGTTCATTACCCTGACACCCTCTCCTTGAATCGGTCACATTCATTACCCTCACACCCTCTCCTAGAATGGGTCACGTTCATTACCCTGACACCCTCTCCTTGAATGGGTCACATTGATTATCCTGACACCCTCTCCTTGAATGGATCACGTTAATTACCCTGACACCCTCTCCTTCAATGGGTCACGTTCATTACCCTGACACCCTCTCCTTCAATGGGTCACATTCATTACCCTCACAAGCTCTCCTTGAATGGGTCACGTTCATTACCCTGACACCCTCTCCTTGAATGGGACACATTCATTACCCTGACACCCTCTCCTTGAATGGGTCACGTTCATTACCCTGACACCCTCTCCTAGAATGGGTCACATTGATTATCCTGACACCCTCTCCTTGAATGGATCACGTTCATTACCCTGACACCCTCTCCTTGAATGGGTCACGTTCATTACCCTGACACCCTCTCCTTCAATGGGTCACGTTCATTACCCGGACAACCTCTCCTTGAATGGGTCACATTCATTACCCTGACACCCTCTCCTTGAATAGGTCACATTCATTACCCTGACACCCTCTCCTTGAATGGGTCACATTCATTACCCTGACACCCTCTCCTTCAATGGGTCACGTTCATTACCCTGCCACCCTCTCCTTCAATAGGTCACGTTCATTACCCTGACACCCTCTCCTTGAATGGGTCACGTTCATTACCCTGACACCCTCTCCTTGAATGGATCACGTTCATTAGCCTGACACCCTCTCCTTGAATGGGTCATGTTCATTACCCTGACACCCTCTCCTTGAATGGATCACGTTCATTACCCTGACACCCTCTCCTTCAATGGGTCACGTTCATTACCCCGACACTCTCTCCTTCAATAGGTCACGTTCATTACCCTGACACCCTCTCCTTCAATGGGTCACGTTCATTACCCTGACACCCTCTCCTTGAATGGGTCACGTTCATTACCCTGACACCCTCTCCTTGAATGGGTCACGTTCATTACCCTGACACACTCTCCATGAATGGGTCACGTTCATTACCCTGACACCCTCTCCTTCAATGGGTCACATTCATTACCCTGACACCCTCTCCTTGAATGGGTCACGTTCATTAACCTGACACCCTCTCCTTGAATGGGTCACGTTCATTACCCTCACACACTCTCCTTGAATGGGTCACGTTCATTACCCTCACACCCTCCCCTTGAATGGGTCACGTTCATTACCCTGACACCCTCACCTTGAATGGGTCACGTTCATTACCCTGACACCCTCTGCTTGAATGGGTCACGTACATTACCCTGACACCCTCACCTTGAATGGGTCACGTTCATTACCCTGACACCCTCTCCTTGAATGGGTCACGTTCATTACCCTCACACCCTCTCCTTCAATGGGTCACGTTCATTACCCTGACACCCTCTCCTTCAATGGGTCACGTTCATTACCCTGACACCCTCTCCTTCAATGGGTCACATTCATTACCCTCACATGCTCTCCTTGAATGGGTCACGTTCATTACCCTGACACCCTCTCCTTGAATGGGACACATTCATTACCCTGACACGCTCTCCTTGAATGGGTCACCTTCATTACCCTGACACCCTCTCCTTGAATGGGACACGTTCATTACCCTGACACGCTCTCCTTGAATGGGACACGTTTATTACCCTGACACCCTCTCCTTGAATGGATCACGTTCATTACCCTGACACCCTCTCCTTGAATGGGTCACGTTCATTACCCTGACACCCTCTCCTAGAATGGGTCACGTTCATTACGCGGACACCCTCTCCTTCAATGGGTCAAGTTCATTACTCTGACACCCTCTCCTTCAATAGGTCACGTTCATTACCCTGACACCCTCTCCATGAATGGGTCATGTTCATTACCCTGACACCCTCTGCTTGAATGGGTAAAGTTCATTACCCTGACACCCTCTCCTTCAATGGGTCACGTTCATTACCCTGACACCCTCTCCTTGAATCGGTCACATTCATTACCCTGACTCCCTCTCCTTCAATGGGTCACGTTCATTACCCTGACACCCTCTCCTTGAATGGGTCACGTTCATTACACTCACACCCTCTCCTTGAATGGGTCACGTTCATTACCCTGACACCCTCTCCTTGAATCGGTCACATTCATTACCCTCACACCCTCTCCTAGAATGGGTCACGTTCATTACCCTGACACCCTCTCCTTGAATGGGTCACGTTCATTACCCTTACACCCTCTCCTAGAATGGGTGACATTGACTATCCTGACACCCTCTCCTTGAATGGATCACGTTCATTACCCTGACACCCTCTCCTTGAATGGGTCACGTTCATTACCCTGACACCCTCTCCTTCAATGGGTCACGTTCATTACCCGGACAACCTCTCCTTGAATGGGTCACATTCATTACCCTGACACCCTCTCCTTGAATGGGTCACATTCATTACCCTGACACCCTCTCCTTCAATGGGTCACGTTCATTACCCTGACACCCTCTCCTTCAATGGGTCACGTTCATTACCCTGACACCCTCTCCTTGAATGGGTCACGTTCATTACCCTGACACCCTCTCCTTGAATGGGTCACGTTCATTACCCTGACACCCTCTCCTAGAATGGGTCACGTTCATTACGCGGACACCCTCTCCTTCAATGGGTCAAGTTCATTACTCTGACACCCTCTCCTTCAATAGGTCACGTTCATTACACTGACACCCTCTCCATGAATGGGTCACGTTCATTACCCTGACACCCTCTCCTTGAATGGGTAAAGTTCATTACCCTGACACCCTCTCCTTCAATGGGTCACGTTCATTACCCTGACACCCTCTCCTTGAATCGGTCACATTCATTACCCTGACTCCCTCTCCTTCAATGGGTCACGTTCATTACCCTGACACCCTCTGCTTGAATGGGTCACGTTCATTACCCTGACACCCTCTCCTTGAATGGATCACGTTCATTACCCTGACACCCTCTCCTTGAATGGATCACGTTCATTACCCTGACACCCTCTCCTTGAATGGATCACGTTCATTACCCTGACACCCTCTCCTTGAATGGGTCACGTTCATTACCCTGACAGCCTCTCCTTGAATGGATCACGTTCATTACCCTGACACCCTCTCCTTGAATGGGTCACGTTCATTACCCTGACACCCTCTCCTTGAATGGGTCACGTTCATTACCCTGACACCCTCTCCTTGAATGGATCACGTTCATTACCCTGACACCCTCTCCTTCAATGGGTCACGTTCATTACCCTGACACCCTCTCCTTCAATGGGTCACGTTCATTACCCTGACACCCTCTCCTTGAATGGGTCACGTTCATTACCCTGACACCCTCTCCTTGAATGGGTCACGTTCATTACCCTGACACCCTCTCCTTGAATGGGTCACGTTCATTACCCTGACACCCTCTCCATGAATGGGTCACGTTCATTACCCTGACACCCTCTCCTTGAATGTGTCACGTTCATTAACCTGACACCCTCTCCTTGAATGGGTCACGTTCATTACCCTCACACCCTCTCCTTGAATGGGTCACGTTCATTACCCTGACACCCTCCCCTTGAATGGGTCACGTTCATTACCCTGACACCCTCTCCTTGAATGGGTCACGTTCATTACCCTGACACCCTCTCCTTGAATGGGTCACGTTCATTACCCTCACACCCTCTCCTTCAATGGGTCACGTTCATTACCCTGACACCCTCTCCTTCAATGGGTCACGTTCATTACCCTGACACCCTCTCCTTCAATGGGTCACGTTTATTACCCTGACACCCTCTCCTTGAATGGGTCACGTTCATTACCCTGACACCCTCTCCTTGAATGGGACACGTTCATTACCCTGACACGCTCTCCTTGAATGGGTCACGTTCATTACCCTGACACCCTCTCCTTGAATGGATCACGTTCATTACCCTGACACCCTCTCCTTGAATGGGTCACGTTCATTACCCTGACACCCTCTCCTAGAATGGGTCACGTTCATTACACTGACACCCTCTCCTTCAATGGGTCACGTTCATTACCCTGACACCCTCTCCTTGAATGGGTAAAGTTCATTACCCTGACACCCTCTCCTTCAATGGGTCACGTTCATTACCCTGACACCCTCTCCTTGAATCGGTCACATTAATTACCCTGACACCCTCTCCTTCAATGGGTCACGTTCATTACCCTGACACCCTCTCCTTGAATGGGTCACGTTCATTACACTCACACCCTCTCCTTGAATGGGTCACGTTGATTACACTGACACACTCTCCTTGAATGGGTCACGTTCATTACCCTGACACTCTCTCCTTGAATTGGTCACATTCATTACCCTCACACCCTCTCCTAGAATGGGTCACGTTCATTACCCTGACACCCACTCCTTGAATCGGTCACATTCATTACCCTCACACCCTCTCCTTGAATGGGTCACGTTCATTACACTGACACCCTCTCCTTGAATGGGTCACGTTCATTACCCTGACACCCTCTCCTTGAATGGGTCACGTTCATTACCCTGACACCCTCTCCTAGAATGGGTCACATTGATTATCCTGACACCCTCTCCTTGAATGGATCACGTTAATTACCCTGACACCCTCTCCTTGAATGGGTCACGTTCATTACCCTGACACCCTCTCCTTCAATGGGTCACGTTCATTACCCTCACATGCTCTCCTTGAATGGGTCACGTTCATTACCCTGACACCCTCTCCTTGAATGGGACACATTCATTACCCTGACACGCTCTCCTTGAATGGGTCACGTTCATTACCCTGACACCCTCTCCTTGAATGGGACACGTTCATTACCCTGACACGCTCTCCTTGAATGGGACACGTTCATTACCCTGACACCCTCTCCTTGAATGGATCACGTTCATTACCCTGACACCCTCTCCTTGAATGGGTCACGTTCATTACCCTGACACCCTCTCCTAGAATGGGTCACGTTCATTACGCGGACACCCTCTCCTTCAATGGGTCAAGTTCATTACTCTGACACCCTCTCCTTCAATAGGTCACGTTCATTACCCTGACACCCTCTCCATGAATGGGTCACGTTCATTACCCTGACACCCTCTCCTTGAATGGGTAAAGTTCATTACCCTGACACCCTCTCCTTCAATGGGTCACTTTCATTACCCTGACACCCTCTCCTTGAATCGGTCACATTCATTACCCTGACTCCCTCTCCTTCAATGGGTCACGTTCATTACCCTGACACCCTCTCCTTGAATGGGTCACGTTCATTACACTCACACCCTCTCCTTGAATGGGTCACGTTCATTACCCTGACACCCTCTCCTTGAATCGGTCACATTCATTACCCTCACACCCTCTCCTTGAATGGGTCACGTTCATTACCCTGACACCCTCTCCTTGAATGGGTCACGTTCATTACCCTTACACCCTCTCCTAGAATGGGTGACATTGATTATCCTGACACCCTCTCCTTGAATGGATCACGTTCATTACCCTGACACCCTCTCCTTGAATGGGTCACGTTCATTACCCTGACACCCTCTCCTTCAATGGGTCACGTTCATTACCAGGACAACCTCTCCTTGAATGGGTCACATTCATTACCCTGACACCCTCTCCTTCAATGGGTCACGTTCATTACCCTGACACCCTCTCCTTCAATGGGTCACGTTCATTACCCTCACACCCTCTCCTTGAATGGGTCACGTTCATTACCCTGACACCCTCTCCTTGAATGAGTCACGTTCATTACCCTGACACCCTCTCCTAGAATGGGTCACGTTCATTACGCGGACACCCTCTCCTTCAATGGGTCAAGTTCATTACTCTGACACCCTCTCCTTCAATAGGTCACGTTCATTACCCTGACACCCTCTCCATGAATGGGTCACGTTCATTACCCTGACACCCTCTCCTTGAATGGGTAAAGTTCATTACCCTGACACCCTCTCCTTCAATGGGTCACGTTCATTACCCTGACACCCTCTCCTTGAATCGGTCACATTCATTACCCTGACTCCCTCTCCTTCAATGGGTCACGTTCATGACCCTGACACCCTCTGCTTGAATGGGTCACGTTCATTACCCTGACACCCTCTCCTTGAATGGGTCACGTTCATTACCCTGACACCCTCTCCTTGAATGGATCACGTTCATTACCCTGACACCCTCTCCTTGAATGGATCACGTTCATTACCCTGACAGCCTCTCCTTGAATGGATCACGTTCATTACCCTGACACCCTCTCATTGAATGGGTCACGTTCATTACCCTGACACCCTCTCCTTGAATGGGTCACGTTCATTACCCTGACACCCTCTCCTTGAATGGATCACGTTCATTACCCTGACAGCCTCTCCTTGAATGGATCACGTTCATTACCCTGACACCCTCTCATTGAATGGATCACGTTCATTACCCTGACACCCTCTCCTTGAATGGGTCACGTTCATTACCCTGACACCCTCTCCTTGAATGGATCACGTTCATTACCCTGACACCCTCTCCTTCAATGGGTCACGTTCATTACCCTGACACCCTCTCCTTGAATGGGTCACGTTCATTACCCTGACACCCTCTCCTTGAATGGGTCACGTTCATTACCCTGACACCCTCTCCTTGAATGGGTCACGTTCATTACACTCACACCCTCTCCTTGAATGGGTCACGTTGATTACACTGACACACTCTCCTTGAATGGGTCACGTTCATTACCCTGACACCCTCTCCTTGAATCAGTCACATTCATTACCCTCACACCCTCTCCTAGAATGGGTCACGTTCATTACCCTGACACCCTCTCCTTGAATCGGTCACATTCATTACCCTCACACCCTCTCCTAGAATGGGTCACGTTCATTACCCTGACACCCTCTCCTAGAATGGGTCACATTGATTATCCTGACACCCTCTCCTTGAATGGATCACGTTAATTACCCTGACACCCTCTCCTTCAATGGGTCACGTTCATTACCCTGACACCCTCTCCTTCAATGGGTCACATTCATTACCCTCACACGCTCTCCTTGATTGGGTCACGTTCATTACCCTGACACCCTCTCCTTGAATGGGACACATTCATTACCCTGACACCCTCTCCTTGAATGGGTCACGTTCATTACCCTGACACCCTCTCCTAGAATGGGTCACATTGATTATCCTGACACCCTCTCCTTGAATGGATCACGTTCATTACCCTGACACCCTCTCCTTGAATGGGTCACGTTCATTACCCTGACACCCTCTCCTTCAATGGGTCACGTTCATTACCCGGACAACCTCTCCTTGAATGGGTCAAATTCATTACCCTGACACCCTCTCCTTGAATGGGTCACATTCATTACCCTGACACCCTCTCCTTCAATGGGTCACGTTCATTACCCTGCCACCCTCTCCTTCAATGGGTCACGTTCATTACCCTGACACCCTCTCCTTGAATGGGTCACGTTCATTACCCTGACAGCCTCTCCTTGAATGGATCACGTTCATTACCCTGACACCCTCTCATTGAATGGGTCACGTTCATTACCCTGACACCCTCTCCTTGAATGGGTCACGTTCATTACCCTGACACCCTCTCCTTGAATGGATCACGTTCATTACCCTGACACCCTCTCCTTCAATGGGTCACGTTCATTACCCTGACACCCTCTCCTTGAATGGGTCACGTTCATTACCCTGACACCCTCTCCTTGAATGGATCACGTTCATTACCCTGACACCCTCTCCTTCAATGGGTCACGTTCATTACCCCGACACTCTCTCCTTCAATAGGTCACGTTCATTACCCTGACACCCTCTCCTTCAATGGGTCACGTTCATTACCCTGACACCCTCTCCTTGAATGGGTCACGTTCATTACCCTGACACCCTCTCCTTGAATGGGTCACATTCATTACCCTGACACACTCTCCATGAATGGGTCACGTTCATTACCCTGACACCCACTCCTTGAATGGGTCACATTCATTACCCTGACACCCTCTCCTTGAATGGGTCACGTTCATTAACCTGACACCCTCTCCTTGAATGGGTCACGTTCATTACCCTCACACCCTCTCCTTGAATGGGTCACGTTCATTACCCTCACACCCTCCCCTTGAATGGGTCACGTTCATTACCCTGACACCCTCCCCTTGAATGGGTCACGTTCATTACCCTGACACCCTCTGCTTGAATGGGTCACGTTCATTACCCTCACACCCTCCCCTTGAATGGGTCACGTTCATTACCCTGACACCCTCCCCTTGAATGGGTCACGTTCATTACCCTGACACCCTCTGCTTGAATGGGTCACGTACATTACCCTGACACCCTCACCTTGAATGGGTCACGTTCAATACCCTGACACCCTCTCCTTGAATGGGTCACATTCATTACCCTCTCATGCTCTCCTTGAATGGGTCACGTTCATTACCCTGACACCCTCTCCTTGAATGGGACACATTCATTACCCTGACACGCTCTCCTTGAATGGGTCACCTTCATTACCCTGACACCCTCTCCTTGAATGGGACACGTTCATTACCCTGACACGCTCTCCTTGAATGGGACACGTTCATTACCCTGACACCCTCTCCTTGAATGGATCACGTTCATTACCCTGACACCCTCTCCTTGAATGGGTCACGTTCATTACCCTGACACCCTCTCCTAGAATGGGTCACGTTCATTACGCGGACACCCTCTCCTTCAATAGGTCACGTTCATTACCCTGACACCCTCTCCATGAATGGGTCACGTTCATTACCCTGACACCCTCTCCTTGAATGGGTAAAGTTCATTACCCTGACACCCTCTCCTTCAATGGGTCACGTTCATTACCCTGACACCCTCTCCTTGAATCGGTCACATTCATTACCCTGACTCCCTCTCCTTCAATGGGTCACGTTCATTACCCTGACACCCTCTCCTTGAATGGGTCACGTTCATTACACTCACACCCTCTCCTTGAATGGGTCACGTTCATTACCCTGACACCCTCTCCTTGAATCGGTCACATTCATTACCCTCACACCCTCTCCTAGAATGGGTCACGTTCATTACCCTGACACCCTCTCCTTGAATGGGTCACGTTCATTACCCTTACACCCTCTCCTAGAATGGGTGACATTGATTATCCTGACACCCTCTCCTTGAATGGATCACGTTCATTACCCTGACAACCTCTCCTTGAATGGGTCACGTTCATTACCCTGACACCCTCTCCTTCAATGGGTCACGTTCATTACCCGGACAACCTCTCCTTGAATGGGTCACATTCATTACCCTGACACCCTCTCCTTGAATGGGTCACATTCATTACCCTGACACCCTCTCCTTCAATGGGTCACGTTCATTACCCTGACACCCTCTCCTTCAATGGGTCACGTTCATTACCCTGACACCCTCTCCTTGAATGGGTCACGTTCATTACCCTGACACCCTCTCCTTGAATGGGTCACGTTCATTACCCTGACACCCTCTCCTAGAATGGGTCACGTTCATTACGCGGACACCCTCTCCTTCAATGGGTCAAGTTCATTACTCTGACACCCTCTCCTTCAATAGGTCACGTTCATTACCCTGACACCCTCTCCATGAATGGGTCACGTTCATTACCCTGACACCCTCTCCTTGAATGGGTAAAGTTCATTACCCTGACACCCTCTCCTTCAATGGGTCACGTTCATTACCCTGACACCCTCTCCTTGAATCGGTCACATTCATTACCCTGACTCCTTCTCCTTCAATGGGTCACGTTCATTACCCTGACACCCTCTGCTTGAATGGGTCACGTTCATTACCCTGACACCCTCTCCTTGAATGGGTCACGTTCATTACCCTGACACCCTCTCCTTGAATGGATCACGTTCATTACCCTGACACCCTCCCCTTGAATGGGTCACGTTCATTACCCTGACACCCTCCCCTTGAATGGGTCACGTTCATTACCCTGACACCCTCTGCTTGAATGGGTCACGTACATTACCCTGACACCCTCACCTTGAATGGGTCACGTTCATTACCCTGACACCCTCTCCTTGAATGGGTCACGTTCATTACCCTCACACCCTCTCCTTCAATGGGTCACGTTCATTACCCTGACACCCTCTCCTTCAATGGGTCACGTTCATTACCCTGACACCCTCTCCTTCAATGGGTCACATTCATTACCCTCTCATGCTCTCCTTGAATGGGTCACGTTCATTACCCTGACACCCTCTCCTTGAATGGGACACATTCATTAACCTGACACGCTCTCCTTGAATGGGTCACCTTCATTACCCTGACACCCTCTCCTTGAATGGGACACGTTCATTACCCTGACACGCTCTCCTTGAATGGGACACGTTCATTACCCTGACACCCTCTCCTTGAATGGATCACGTTCATTACCCTGACACCCTCTCCTTGAATGGGTCACGTTCATTACCCTGACACCCTCTCCTAGAATGGGTCACGTTCATTACGCGGAAACCCTCTCCTTCAATGGGTCAAGTTCATTACTCTGACACCCTCTCCTTCAATAGGTCACGTTCATTACCCTGACACCCTCTCCATGAATGGGTCACGTTCATTACCCTGACACCCTCTCCTTGAATGGGTAAAGTTCATTACCCTGACACCCTCTCCTTCAATGGGTCACGTTCATTACCCTGACACCCTCTCCTTGAATCGGTCACATTCATTACCCTGACTCCCTCTCCTTCAATGGGTCACGTTCATTACCCTGACACCCTCTCCTTGAATGGGTCACGTTCATTACACTCACACCCTCTCCTTGAATGGGTCACGTTCATTACCCTGACACCCTCTCCTTGAATCGTTCACATTCATTACCCTCACACCCTCTCCTAGAATGGGTCACGTTCATTACCCTGACACCCTCTCCTTGAATGGGTCACGTTCATTACCCTTACACCCTCTCCTAGAATGGGTGACATTGATTATCCTGACACCCTCTCCTTGAATGGATCACGTTCATTACCCTGACACCCTCTCCTTGAATGGGTCACGTTCATTACCCTGACACCCTCTCCTTCAATGGGTCACGTTCATTACCCGGACAACCTCTCCTTGAATGGGTCACATACATTACCCTGACACCCTCTCCTTGAATGGGTCACATTCATTACCCTGACACCCTCTCCTTCAATGGGTCACGTTCATTACCCTGACACCCTCTCCTTCAATGGGTCACGTTCATTACCCTGACACCCTCTCCTTGAATGGGTCACGTTCATTACCCTGACACCCTCTCCTTGAATGGATCACGTTAATTACCCTGACACCCTCTCCTTCAATGGGTCACGTTCATTACCCTGACACCCTCTCCTTCAATGGGTCACATTCATTACCCTCACACGCTCTCCTTGATTGGGTCACGTTCATTACCCTGACACCCTCTCCTTGAATGGGACACATTCATTACCCTGACACCCTCTCCTTGAATGGGTCACGTTCATTACCCTGACACCCTCTCCTAGAATGGGTCACATTGATTATCCTGACACCCTCTCCTTGAATGGATCACGTTCATTACCCTGACACCCTCTCCTTGAATGGGTCACGTTCATTACCCTGACACCCTCTCCTTCAATGGGTCACGTTCATTACCCGGACAACCTCTCCTTGAATGGGTCAAATTCATTACCCTGACACCCTCTCCTTGAATGGGTCACATTCATTACCCTGACACCCTCTCCTTCAATGGGTCACGTTCATTACCCTGCCACCCTCTCCTTCAATGGGTCACGTTCATTACCCTGACACCCTCTCCTTGAATGGGTCACGTTCATTACCCTGACAGCCTCTCCTTGAATGGATCACGTTCATTACCCTGACACCCTCTCATTGAATGGGTCACGTTCATTACCCTGACACCCTCTCCTTGAATGGGTCACGTTCATTACCCTGACACCCTCTCCTTGAATGGATCACGTTCATTACCCTGACACCCTCTCCTTCAATGGGTCACGTTCATTACCCTGACACCCTCTCCTTGAATGGGTCACGTTCATTACCCTGACACCCTCTCCTTGAATGGATCACGTTCATTACCCTGACACCCTCTCCTTCAATGGGTCACGTTCATTACCCCGACACTCTCTCCTTCAATAGGTCACGTTCATTACCCTGACACCCTCTCCTTCAATGGGTCACGTTCATTACCCTGACACCCTCTCCTTGAATGGGTCACGTTCATTACCCTGACACCCTCTCCTTGAATGGGTCACATTCATTACCCTGACACACTCTCCATGAATGGGTCACGTTCATTACCCTGACACCCACTCCTTGAATGGGTCACATTCATTACCCTGACACCCTCTCCTTGAATGGGTCACGTTCATTAACCTGACACCCTCTCCTTGAATGGGTCACGTTCATTACCCTCACACCCTCTCCTTGAATGGGTCACGTTCATTACCCTCACACCCTCCCCTTGAATGGGTCACGTTCATTACCCTGACACCCTCCCCTTGAATGGGTCACGTTCATTACCCTGACACCCTCTGCTTGAATGGGTCACGTTCATTACCCTCACACCCTCCCCTTGAATGGGTCACGTTCATTACCCTGACACCCTCCCCTTGAATGGGTCACGTTCATTACCCTGACACCCTCTGCTTGAATGGGTCACGTACATTACCCTGACACCCTCACCTTGAATGGGTCACGTTCATTACCCTGACACCCTCTCCTTGAATGGGTCACATTCATTACCCTCTCATGCTCTCCTTGAATGGGTCACGTTCATTACCCTGACACCCTCTCCTTGAATGGGACACATTCATTACCCTGACACGCTCTCCTTGAATGGGTCACCTTCATTACCCTGACACCCTCTCCTTGAATGGGACACGTTCATTACCCTGACACGCTCTCCTTGAATGGGACACGTTCATTACCCTGACACCCTCTCCTTGAATGGATCACGTTCATTACCCTGACACCCTCTCCTTGAATGGGTCACGTTCATTACCCTGACACCCTCTCCTAGAATGGGTCACGTTCATTACGCGGACACCCTCTCCTTCAATAGGTCACGTTCATTACCCTGACACCCTCTCCATGAATGGGTCACGTTCATTACCCTGACACCCTCTCCTTGAATGGGTAAAGTTCATTACCCTGACACCCTCTCCTTCAATGGGTCACGTTCATTACCCTGACACCCTCTCCTTGAATCGGTCACATTCATTACCCTGACTCCCTCTCCTTCAATGGGTCACGTTCATTACCCTGACACCCTCTCCTTGAATGGGTCACGTTCATTACACTCACACCCTCTCCTTGAATGGGTCACGTTCATTACCCTGACACCCTCTCCTTGAATCGGTCACATTCATTACCCTCACACCCTCTCCTAGAATGGGTCACGTTCATTACCCTGACACCCTCTCCTTGAATGGGTCACGTTCATTACCCTTACACCCTCTCCTAGAATGGGTGACATTGATTATCCTGACACCCTCTCCTTGAATGGATCACGTTCATTACCCTGACAACCTCTCCTTGAATGGGTCACGTTCATTACCCTGACACCCTCTCCTTCAATGGGTCACGTTCATTACCCGGACAACCTCTCCTTGAATGGGTCACATTCATTACCCTGACACCCTCTCCTTGAATGGGTCACATTCATTACCCTGACACCCTCTCCTTCAATGGGTCACGTTCATTACCCTGACACCCTCTCCTTCAATGGGTCACGTTCATTACCCTGACACCCTCTCCTTGAATGGGTCACGTTCATTACCCTGACACCCTCTCCTTGAATGGGTCACGTTCATTACCCTGACACCCTCTCCTAGAATGGGTCACGTTCATTACGCGGACACCCTCTCCTTCAATGGGTCAAGTTCATTACTCTGACACCCTCTCCTTCAATAGGTCACGTTCATTACCCTGACACCCTCTCCATGAATGGGTCACGTTCATTACCCTGACACCCTCTCCTTGAATGGGTAAAGTTCATTACCCTGACACCCTCTCCTTCAATGGGTCACGTTCATTACCCTGACACCCTCTCCTTGAATCGGTCACATTCATTACCCTGACTCCTTCTCCTTCAATGGGTCACGTTCATTACCCTGACACCCTCTGCTTGAATGGGTCACGTTCATTACCCTGACACCCTCTCCTTGAATGGGTCACGTTCATTACCCTGACACCCTCTCCTTGAATGGATCACGTTCATTACCCTGACACCCTCCCCTTGAATGGGTCACGTTCATTACCCTGACACCCTCCCCTTGAATGGGTCACGTTCATTACCCTGACACCCTCTGCTTGAATGGGTCACGTACATTACCCTGACACCCTCACCTTGAATGGGTCACGTTCATTACCCTGACACCCTCTCCTTGAATGGGTCACGTTCATTACCCTCACACCCTCTCCTTCAATGGGTCACGTTCATTACCCTGACACCCTCTCCTTCAATGGGTCACGTTCATTACCCTGACACCCTCTCCTTCAATGGGTCACATTCATTACCCTCTCATGCTCTCCTTGAATGGGTCACGTTCATTACCCTGACACCCTCTCCTTGAATGGGACACATTCATTAACCTGACACGCTCTCCTTGAATGGGTCACCTTCATTACCCTGACACCCTCTCCTTGAATGGGACACGTTCATTACCCTGACACGCTCTCCTTGAATGGGACACGTTCATTACCCTGACACCCTCTCCTTGAATGGATCACGTTCATTACCCTGACACCCTCTCCTTGAATGGGTCACGTTCATTACCCTGACACCCTCTCCTAGAATGGGTCACGTTCATTACGCGGAAACCCTCTCCTTCAATGGGTCAAGTTCATTACTCTGACACCCTCTCCTTCAATAGGTCACGTTCATTACCCTGACACCCTCTCCATGAATGGGTCACGTTCATTACCCTGACACCCTCTCCTTGAATGGGTAAAGTTCATTACCCTGACACCCTCTCCTTCAATGGGTCACGTTCATTACCCTGACACCCTCTCCTTGAATCGGTCACATTCATTACCCTGACTCCCTCTCCTTCAATGGGTCACGTTCATTACCCTGACACCCTCTCCTTGAATGGGTCACGTTCATTACACTCACACCCTCTCCTTGAATGGGTCACGTTCATTACCCTGACACCCTCTCCTTGAATCGTTCACATTCATTACCCTCACACCCTCTCCTAGAATGGGTCACGTTCATTACCCTGACACCCTCTCCTTGAATGGGTCACGTTCATTACCCTTACACCCTCTCCTAGAATGGGTGACATTGATTATCCTGACACCCTCTCCTTGAATGGATCACGTTCATTACCCTGACACCCTCTCCTTGAATGGGTCACGTTCATTACCCTGACACCCTCTCCTTCAATGGGTCACGTTCATTACCCGGACAACCTCTCCTTGAATGGGTCACATACATTACCCTGACACCCTCTCCTTGAATGGGTCACATTCATTACCCTGACACCCTCTCCTTCAATGGGTCACGTTCATTACCCTGACACCCTCTCCTTCAATGGGTCACGTTCATTACCCTGACACCCTCTCCTTGAATGGGTCACGTTCATTACCCTGACACCCTCTCCTTGAATGGGTCACGTTCATTACCCTGACACCCTCTCCTAGAATGGGTCACGTTCATTACGCGGACACCCTCTCCTTCAATGGGTCAAGTTCATTACTCTGACACCCTCTCCTTCAATAGGTCACGTTCATTACCCTGACACCCTCTCCATGAATGGGTCACGTTCATTACCCTGACACCCTCTCCTTGAATGGGTAAAGTTCATTACCCTGACACCCTCTCCTTCAATGGGTCACGTTCATTACCCTGACACCCTCTCCTTGAATCGGTCACATTCATTACCCTGACTCCCTCTCCTTCAATGGGTCACGTTCATTACCCTGACACCCTCTGCTTGAATGGGTCACGTTCATTACCCTGACACCCTCTCCTTGAATGGGTCACGTTCATTACCCTGACACCCTCTCCTTGAATGGATCACGTTCATTACCCTGACACCCTCTCCTAGAATGGATCACGTTCATTACCCTGACACCCTCTCCTTGAATGGGTCACGTTCATTACCCTGACAGCCTCTCCTTGAATGGATCACGTTCATTACCCTGACACCCTCTCCTTGAATGGGTCACGTTCATTACCCTGACACCCTCTCCTTGAATGGGTCACGTTCATTACCCTGACACCCTCTCCTTGAATGGATCACGTTCATTACCCTGACACCCTCTCCTTCAATGGGTCACGTTCATTACCCTGACACCCTCTCCTTCAATAGGTCACGTTCATTACCCTGACACCCTCTCCTTGAATGGGTCACGTTCATTACCCTGACACCCTCTCCATGAATGGGTCACGTTCATTACCCTGACACCCTCTCCTTGAATGGGTCAAGTTCATTACCCTGACACCCTCTCCTTGAATGGGTCACGTTCATTACCCTGACACCCTCTCCTTGAATGGGTCACGTTCATTACCCTGACACCCTCCCCTTGAATGGGTCACGTTCATTACCCTGACACCCTCCCCTTGAATGGGTCACGTTCATTACCCTGACACCCTCTCCTTGAATGGGTCACGTTCATTACCCTGACACCCTCTCCTTGAATGGGTCACGTTCATTACCCTGACACCCTCTCCTTCAATGGGTCACGTTCATTACCCTGACACCCTCTCCTTGAATGGGTCACGTTCATTACCCTGACACCCTCTCCTTGAATGGGACACGTTCATTACCCTGACACGCTCTCCTTGAATGGGTCACGTTCATTACCCTGACACCCTCTCCTTGAATGGATCACGTTCATTACCCTGACACCCTCTCCTTGAATGGGTCACGTTCATTACCCTGACACCCTCTCCTAGAATGGGTCACGTTCATTACACTGACACCCTCTCCTTCAATGGGTCACGTTCATTACCCTGACACGCTCTCCTTGAATGGGTCACGTTCATTACCCTGACACCCTCTCCTTGAATGGATCACGTTCATTACCCTGACACCCTCTCCTTGAATGGATCACGTTCATTACCCTGACATCCTCTCCTTGAATGGGTCACGTTCATTACCCTGACACCCTCTCCTTGAATGGATCACGTTCATTACCCTGACACCCTCTCCTTGAATGGGTCACGTTCATTACCCTGACACCCTCTCCTTGAATGGGTCACGTTCATTACCCTGACACCCTCTCCTTGAATGGATCACGTTCATTACCCTGACACCCTCTCCTTCAATGGCTCACGTTCATTACCCTGACACCCTCTCCTTCAATAGGTCACGTTCATTACCCTGACACCCTCTCCTTGAATGGGTCACGTTCATTACCCTGACACCCTCTCCTTGAATGGGTCACGTTCATTACCCTGACACCCTCTCCATGAATGGGTCACGTTCATTACCCTGACACCCTCTCCTTGAATGGGTCACGTTCATTACCCTGACACCCTCTCCTTGAATGGGTCACGTTCATTACCCTCACACCCTCTCCTTGAATGGGTCACGTTCATTACCCTGACACCCTCCCCTTGAATGGGTCACGTTCATTACCCTGACACCCTCTCCTTGAATGGGTCACGTTCATTACCCTGACACCCTCTCCTTGAATGGGTCACGTTCATTACCCTCACACCCTCTCCTTCAATCGGTCACGTTCATTACCCTGACACCCTCTCCTTCAATGGGTCACGTTCATTACCCTGACACCCTCTCCTTCAATGGGTCACGTTCATTACCCTGACACCCTCTCCTTGAATGGGTCACGTTCATTACCCTGACACCCTCTCCTTGAATGGGACACGTTCATTACCCTGACACGCTCTCCTTGAATAGGTCACGTTCATTACCCTGACACCCTCTCCTTGAATGGATCACGTTCATTACCCTGACACCCTCTCCTTGAATGGGTCACGTTCATTACCCTGACACCCTCTCCTAGAATGGGTCACGTTCATTACACTGACACCCTCTCCTTCAATGGGTCACGTTCATTACCCTGACACCCTCTCCTTGAATGGGTAAAGTTCATTACCCTGACACCCTCTCCTTCAATGGGTCACGTTCATTACCCTGACACCCTCTCCTTGAATCGGTCACATTAATTACCCTGACACCCTCTCCTTCAATGGGTCACGTTCATTACCCTGACACCCTCTCCTTGAATGGGTCACGTTCATTACACTCACACCCTCTCCTTGAATGGGTCACGTTGATTACACTGACACACTCTCCTTGAATGGGTCACGTTCATTACCCTGACACCCTCTCCTTGAATCGGTCACATTCATTACCCTCACACCCTCTCCTAGAATGGGTCACGTTCATTACACTGACACCCTCTCCTTGAATCGGTCACATTCATTACCCTCACACCCTCTCCTTGAATGGGTCACGTTCATTACACTGACACCCTCTCCTTGAATGGGTCACGTTCATTACCCTGACACCCTCTCCTTGAATGGGTCACGTTCATTACCCTGACACCCTCTCCTAGAATGGGTCACATTGATTATCCTGACACCCTCTCCTTGAATGGATCACGTTCATTACCCTGACACCCTCTCCTTGATTGGGTCACGTTCATTACCCTGACACCCTCTCCTTCAATGGGTCACGTTCATTACCCGGACAACCTCTCCTTGAATGGGTCACATTCATTACCCTGACACCCTCTCCTTGAATGGGACACATTCATTACCCTGACACCCTCTCCTTCAATGGGTCACGTTCATTACCCTGACACCCTCTCCTTCAATAGGTCACGTTCTTTACCCTGACACCCTCTCCTTGAATGGGTCACGTTCATTACCCTGACACCCTCTCCTTGAATGGATCACTTTCATTACCCTGACACCCTCTCCTTGAATGGGTCACGTTCATTACCCTGACACACTCTCCTTGAATGGATCACGTTCATTACCCTGACACCCTCTCCTTCAATGGGTCACGTTCATTACCCTGACACCCTCTCCTTCAATAGGTCACGTTCATTACCCTGACACCCTCTCCTTCAATGGGTCACGTTCATTACCCTGACACCCTCTCCATGAATGGGTCACGTTCATTACCCTGACACCCTCTCCTTGAATGGGTCACGTTCATTACCCTGACACCCTCTCCTTGAATGGGTCACGTTCATTACCCTCACACCCTCTCCTTGAATGGGTCACGTTCATTACCCTGACACCCTCCCCTTGAATGGGTCACGTTCATTACCCTGACACCCTCTCCTTGAATGGGTCACGTTCATTACCCTGACACCCTCTCCTTGAATGGGTCACGTTCATTACCCTCACACCCTCTCCTTCAATGGGTCACGTTCATTACCCTGACACCCTCTCCTTCAATGGGTCACGTTCATTACCCTGACACCCTCTCCTTGAATGGGTCACGTTCATTACCCTGACACCCTCTCCTTGAATGGGACACGTTCATTACCCTGACACGCTCTCCTTGAATGGGTCACGTTCATTACCCTGACACCCTCTCCTTGAATGGATCACGTTCATTACCCTGACACCCTCTCCTTGAATGGGTCACGTTCATTACCCTGACACCCTCTCCTAGAATGGGTCACGTTCATTACACTGACACCCTCTCCTTCAATGGGTCACGTTCATTACCCTGACACCCTCTCCTTGAATGGGTAAAGTTCATTACCCTGACACCCTCTCCTTCAATGGGTCACGTTCATTACCCTGACACCCTCTCCTTGAATCGGTCACATTCATTACCCTGACTCCCTCTCCTTCAATGGGTCACGTTCATTACCCTGACACCCTCTGCTTGAATGGGTCACGTTCATTACCCTGACACCCTCTCCTTGAATGGGTCACGTTCATTACCCTGACACCCTCTCCTTGAATGGATCACGTTCATTACCCTGACACCCTCTCCTTGAATGGATCACGTTCATTACCCTGACACCCTCTCCTTGAATGGGTCACGTTCATTACCCTGACAGCCTCTCCTTGAATGGATCACGTTCATTACCCTGACACCCTCTCCTTGAATGGGTCACGTTCATTACCCTGACACCCTCTCCTTCAATGGGTCACGTTCATTACCCTGACACCCTCTCCTTGAATGGATCACGTTCATTACCCTGACACCCTCTCCTTCAATGGGTCACGTTCATTACCCTGACACCCTCTCCTTCAATAGGTCACGTTCATTACCCTGACACCCTCTCCTTAAATGGGTCACGTTCATTACCCTGACACCCTCTCCATGAATGGGTCACGTTCATTACCCTGACACCCTCTCCTTGAATGGGTCACGTTCATTACCCTGACACCCTCTCCTTGAATGGGTCACGTTCATTACCCTCACACCCTCTCCTTGAATGGGTCACGTTCATTACCCTGACACCCTCCCCTTGAATGGGTCACGTTCATTACCCTGACACCCTCCCCTTGAATGGGTCACGTTCATTACCCTGACACCCTCTCCTTGAATGGGTCACGTTCATTACCCTGACACCCTCTCCTTGAATGGGTCACGTTCATTACCCTGACACCCTCTCCTTCAATGGGTCACGTTCATTACCCTGACACCCTCTCCTTGAATGGGTCACGTTCATTACCCTGACACCCTCTCCTTCAATGGGACACGTTCATTACCCTGACACGCTCTCCTTGAATGGGTCACGTTCATTACCCTGACACCCTCTCCTTGAATGGATCACGTTCATTACCCTGACACCCTCTCCTTGAATGGGTCACGTTCATTACCCTGACACCCTCTCCTAGAATGGGTCACGTTCATTACACTGACACCCTCTCCTTCAATGGGTCACGTTCATTACCCTGACACGCTCTCCTTGAATGGGTCACGTTCATTACCCTGACACCCTCTCCTTGAATGGATCACGTTCATTACCCTGACACCCTCTCCTTGAATGGATCACGTTCATTAGCCTGACATCCTCTCCTTGAATGGGTCACGTTCATTACCCTGACACCCTCTCCTTGAATGGATCACGTTCATTACCCTGACACCCTCTCCTTGAATGGGTCACGTTCATTACCCTGACACCCTCTCCTTGAATGGGTCACGTTCATTACCCTGACACCCTCTCCTTGAATGGATCACGTTCATTACCCTGACACCCTCTCCTTCAATGGCTCACGTTCATTACCCTGACACCCTCTCCTTCAATAGGTCACGTTCATTACCCTGACACCCTCTCCTTGAATGGGTCACGTTCATTACCCTGACACCCTCTCCTTGAATGGGTCACGTTCATTACCCTGAAACCCTCTCCATGAATGGGTCACGTTCATTACCCTGACACCCTCTCCTTGAATGGGTCACGTTCATTACCCTGACACCCTCTCCTTGAATGGGTCACGTTCATTACCCTCACACCCTCTCCTTGAATGGGTCACGTTCATTACCCTGACACCCTCCCCTTGAATGGGTCACGTTCATTACCCTGACACCCTCTCCTTGAATGGGTCACGTTCATTACCCTGACACCCTCTCCTTGAATGGGTCACGTTCATTACCCTCACACCCTCTCCTTCAATGGGTCACGTTCATTACCCTGACACCCTCTCCTTCAATGGGTCACGTTCATTACCCTGACACCCTCTCCTTCAATGGGTCACGTTCATTACCCTGACACCCTCTCCTTGAATGGGTCACGTTCATTACCCTGACACCCTCTCCTTGAATGGGACACGTTCATTACCCTGACACGCTCTCCTTGAATGGGTCACGTTCATTACCCTGACACCCTCTCCTTGAATGGATCACGTTCATTACCCTGACACCCTCTCCTTGAATGGGTCACGTTCATTACCCTGACACCCTCTCCTAGAATGGGTCACGTTCATTACACTGACACCCTCTCCTTCAATGGGTCACGTTCATTACCCTGACACCCTCTCCTTGAATGGGTAAAGTTCATTACCCTGACACCCTCTCCTTCAATGGGTCACGTTCATTACCCTGACACCCTCTCCTTGAATCGGTCACATTAATTACCCTGACACCCTCTCCTTCAATGGGTCACGTTCATTACCCTGACACCCTCTCCTTGAATGGGTCACGTTCATTACACTCACACCCTCTCCTTGAATGGGTCACGTTGATTACACTGACACACTCTCCTTGAATGGGTCACGTTCATTACCCTGACACCCTCTCCTTGAATCGGTCACATTCATTACCCTCACACCCTCTCCTAGAATGGGTCACGTTCATTACACTGACACCCTCTCCTTGAATCGGTCACATTCATTACCCTCACACCCTCTCCTTGAATGGGTCACGTTCATTACACTGACACCCTCTCCTTGAATGGGTCACGTTCATTACCCGGACACCCTCTCCTTGAATGGGTCACGTTCATTACCCTGACACCCTCTCCTAGAATGGGTCACATTGATTATCCTGACACCCTCTCCTTGAATGGATCACGTTAATTACCCTGACACCCTCTCCTTGATTGGGTCACGTTCATTACCCTGACACCCTCTCCTTCAATGGGTCACGTTCATTACCCGGACAACCTCTCCTTGAATGGGTCACATTCATTACCCTGACACCCTCTCCTTGAATGGGACACATTCATTACCCTGACACCCTCTCCTTCAATGGGTCACGTTCATTACCCTGACACCCTCTCCTTCAATGGGTCACGTTCTTTACCCTGACACCCTCTCCTTGAATGGGTCACGTTCATTACCCTGACACCCTCTCCTTGAATGGATCACGTTCATTACCCTGACACCCTCTCCTTGAATGGATCACTTTCATTACCCTGACACCCTCTCCTTGAATGGGTCACGTTCATTACCCTGACACACTCTCCTTGAATGGATCACATTCATTACCCTGACACCCTCTCCTTCAATGGGTCACGTTCATTACCCTGACACCCTCTCCTTCAATAGGTCACGTTCATTACCCTGACACCCTCTCCTTCAATGGGTCACGTTCATTACCCTGACACCCTCTCCATGAATGGGTCACGTTCATTACCCTGACACCCTCTCCTTGAATGGGTCACGTTCATTACCCTGACACCCTCTCCTTGAATGGGTCACGTTCATTACCCTCACACCCTCTCCTTGAATGGGTCACGTTCATTACCCTGACACCCTCCCCTTGAATGGGTCACGTTCATTACCCTGACACCCTCTCCTTGAATGGGTCACGTTCATTACCCTGACACCCTCTCCTTGAATGGGTCACGTTCATTACCCTCACACCCTCTCCTTCAATGGGTCACGTTCATTACCCTGACACCCTCTCCTTGAATGGGTCACGTTCATTACCCTGACACCCTCTCCTTGAATGGGACACGTTCATTACCCTGACACGCTCTCCTTGAATGGGTCACGTTCATTACCCTGACACCCTCTCCTTGAATGGATCACGTTCATTACCCTGACACCCTCTCCTTGAATGGGTCACGTTCATTACCCTGACACCCTCTCCTAGAATGGGTCACGTTCATTACACTGACACCCTCTCCTTCAATGGGTCACGTTCATTACCCTGACACCCTCTCCTTGAATGGGTAAAGTTCATTACCCTGACACCCTCTCCTTCAATGGGTCACGTTCATTACCCTGACACCCTCTCCTTGAATCGGTCACATTAATTACCCTGACACCCTCTCCTTCAATGGGTCACGTTCATTACCCTGACACCCTCTCCTTGAATGGGTCACGTTCATTACCCTCACACCCTCTTCTTGAATGGGTCACGTTGATTACACTGACACACTCTCCTTGAATGGGTCACGTTCATTACCCTGACACCCTCTCCTTGAATCGGTCACATTCATTACCCTCACACCCTCTCCTAGAATGGGTCACGTTCATTACACTGACACCCTCTCCTTGAATCGGTCACATTCATTACCCTCACACCCTCTCCTTGAATGGGTCACGTTCATTACACTGACACCCTCTCCTTGAATGGGTCACGTTCATTACCCTGACACCCTCTCCTTGAATGGGTCACGTTCATTACCCTGACACCCTCTCCTAGAATGGGTCACATTGATTATCCTGACACCCTCTCCTTGAATGGATCACGTTAATTACCCTGACACCCTCTCCTTGATTGGGTCACGTTCATTACCCTGACACCCTCTCCTTCAATGGGTCACGTTCATTACCCGGACAACCTCTCCTTGAATGGGTCACATTCATTACCCTGACACCCTCTCCTTGAATGGGACACATTCATTACCCTGACACCCTCTCCTTCAATGGGTCACGTTCATTACCCTGACACCCTCTCCTTCAATGGGTCACGTTCATTACCCTGACACCCTCTCCTTGAATGGGTCACGTTGATTACCCTGACACCCTCTCCTTGAATGGATCACGTTCATTACCCTGACACCCTCTCCTTGAATGGATCACTTTCATTACCCTGACACCCTCTCCTTGAATGGGTCACGTTCATTACCCTGACACACTCTCCTTGAATGGATCACGTTCATTACCCTGACACCCTCTCCTTCAATGGGTCACGTTCATTACCCTGACACCCTCTCCTTCAATAGGTCACGTTCATTACCCTGACACCCTCTCCTTCAATGGGTCACGTTCATTACCCTGACACCCTCTCCTTGAATGGGTCACGTTCATTACCCTGACACCCTCTCCTTGAATGGGTCACGTTCATTAATCTGACACCCTCTCCTTGAATGGGTCACGTTCATTACCCTGACACCCTCTCCTTGAATGGATCACGTTCATTACCCTGACACCCTCTCCTTGAATGGATCGCGTTCATTACCCTGACACCCTCTCCTTGAATGGGTCACGTTCATTACCCTGACACCCTCTCCTTGAATGGGTCACGTTCATTACCCTGACACCCTCTCCTTGAATGGATCACGTTCATTACCCTGACACCCTCTCCTTGAATGGGTCACGTTCATTACCCTGACACCCTCTCCTTGAATGGGTCACGTTCATTACCCTGTCACCCTCTCCTTGAATGGATCACGTTCATTACCCTGACACCCTCTCCTTCAATGGGTCACGTTCATTACCCTGACACCCTCTCCTTCAATAGGTCACGTTCATTACCCTGACACACTCTCCTTGAATGGGTCACGTTCATTACCCTGACACCCTCTCCTTGAATGGGTCACGTTCATTACCCTGACACCCTCTCCTTGAATGAGTCACGTTCATTACCCTGACACCCTCACCTTGAATGGGTCACGTTCATTACCCTGACACCCGCTCCTTCAATAGGTCACGTTCATTACCCTGACACCCTCTCCTTGAATGGGTCACGTTCATTACCCTGACACCCTCTCCTTGAATGGGTCACGTTCATTACCCTGACACCCTCTCGTTGAATGGGTCACGTTCATTACCCTGACACCCTCTCCTTGAATGGGTCACGTTCATTACCCTGACACCCTCTCCTTGAATGGGTCACGTTCATTACCCTGACACCCTCTCCTTGAATGGATCACGTTCATTACCCTGACACCCTCTCCTTGAATGGATCGCGTTCATTACCCTGACACCCTCTCCTTGAATGGGTCACGTTCATTACCCTGACACCCTCTCCTTGAATGGGTCACGTTCATTACCCTGACACCCTCTCCTTGAATGGATCACGTTCATTACCCTGACACACTCTCCTTGAATGGGTCACGTTCATTACCCTGACACCCTCTCCTTGAATGGGTCACGTTCATTACCCTGACACCCTCTCCTTGAATGAGTCACGTTCATTACCCTGACACCCTCACCTTGAATGGGTCACGTTCATTACCCTGACACCCGCTCCTTCAATAGGTCACGTTCATTACCCTGACACCCTCTCCTTGAATGGGTCACGTTCATTACCCTGACACCCTCTCCTTGAATGGGTCACGTTCATTACCCTGACACCCTCTCGTTGAATGGGTCACGTTCATTACCCTGACACCCTCTCCTTGAATGGGTCACGTTCATTACCCTGACACCCTCTCCTTGAATGGGTCACGTTCATTACCCTCACACCCTCTCGTTGAATGGGTCACGTTCATTACCCTGACACCCTCTCCTTGAATGGGTCACGTTCATTACCCTGACACCCTCTCCTTGAATGGGTCACGTTCATTACCCTCACACCCTCTCCTTGATTGGGTCACGTTCATTACCCTCACACCCTCTCCTTGAAAGGGTCACGTTCATTACCCTGACAGCCTCTCCTTCAATGGGTCATGTTCATTATCCTGACACCCTCTCCTTCAATGGGTCACGTTCATTACCCGGACACCCTCTCCTTGAATGGGTCACGTTCCTTACCCTGACACCCTCTCCTTGAATGGGTCACGTTCATTACCCGGACACCCTCTCCTTGAATGGATCACTTTAATTACCATGACACCCTCTCCTTCAATCGGTCACGTTCATTACCCTGACACCCTCTCCTTCAATGGGTCACGTTCATTACCCTGACACCCTCTCCTAGAATGGATCACATTCATTACACTGACACCGTCTCCTTGAATGGGTCACATTCATTACCCTGACACCCTCTCCTTGATGGGTCACGTTGATTACCCTGACACACTCTCCTTGAATGGGTCACATTGATTACCCTGACACTCTCTCCTTGAATGGGTCACGTTGATTACCCTGACACACTCTCCATGAATGGGTCACGTTCATTACCCTGAAACCCTCTCCTTGAATGGGTCACGTTCATTACCATGACACCCTCTCCTTGAATGGGTCACGTTCATTACCTTGACACCCTCTCCATGAATGGGTCACGTTCATTACCCTGACACCCTCTCCTTGAATGGGTCACGTTCATTACCTTGACACCCTCTCCTTGAATGGGTCACGTTCATTACCCTGACACCCTCTCCTTGAATGGGTCACGTTCATTACCCCGACACTCTCTCCTTCAATAGGTCACGTTCATTACCCTGACACCCTCTCCTTGAATGGGTCACATTCATTACCCTGACACCCTCTCCTTGAATGGGTCACGTTCATTACCCTGACACCCTCTCCTTGAATGGGTCACGTTCATTACCCTGACACCCTCTCCTTCAATGGGTCACGTTCATTACCCGGACAACCTCTCCTTGAATGGGTCACATTCATTACCCTGACACCCTCTCCTTGAATGGGTCACGTTCATTACCCTGACACCCTCTCCTAGAATGGGTGACATTGATTATCCTGACACCCTCTCCTTGAATGGATCACGTTCATTACCCTGACACCCTCTCCTTGAATGGGTCACGTTCATTACCTTGACACCCTCTCCTAGAATGGGTGACATTGATTATCCTGACACCCTCTCCTTGAATGGATCACGTTCATTACCCTGACACCCTCTCCTTGAATGGGTCACGTTCATTACCCTGACACCCTCTCCTTCAATGGGTCACGTTCATTACCCGGACAACCTCTCCTTGAATGGGTCACATTCATTACCCTGACACCCTCTCCTTGAATGGGTCACATTCATTACCCTGACACCCTCTCCTTGAATGGGTCACGTTCATTACCCTGACACCCTCTCCTAGAATGGGTGACATTGATTATCCTGACACCCTCTCCTTGAATGGATCACGTTCATTACCCTGACACCCTCTCCTTGAATGGGTCACGTTCATTACCTTGACACCCTCTCCTAGAATGGGTGACATTGATTATCCTGACACCCTCTCCTTGAATGGATCACGTTCATTACCCTGACACCCTCTCCTTGAATGGGTCACGTTCATTACCCTGACACCCTCTCCTTCAATGGGTCACGTTCATTACCCGGACAACCTCTCCTTGAATGGGTCACATTCATTACCCTGACACCCTCTCCTTGAATGGGTCACATTCATTACCCTGACACCCTCTCCTTCAATGGGTCACGTTCATTACCCTGACACCCTCTCCTTGAATGGGTCACGTTCATAACCCTGACACCCTCTCCTTGAATGGATCACGTTCATTACCCTGACACCCTCTCCTTGAATGAGTCACATACATTACCCTGACACCCTCTCCTTCAATCGGTCACGTTCATTACCCTGACACCCTCTCCTTCAATGGGTCACGTTCATTACCCTGACACCCTCTCCTTCAATAGGTCACGTTCATTACCCTGACACCCTCTCCTTGAATGGGTCACGTTCATTACCCTGACACCCTCTCCTTGAATGGGTCACATTCATTACCCTGACACCCTCTCCATGAATGGGTCACGTTCATTACCCTGACACCCTCTCCTTGAATGGGTCACGTTCATTACCCTGACACCCTCTCCTTGAATGGGTCACATTCATTACCCTCACACCCTCTCCTTGAATGGGTCACGTTCATTACCCTCACACCCTCTCCTTGAATGGGTCACGTTCATTACCCTGACACCCTCCCCTTGAATGGGTCACGTTTATTACCCTGACACCCTCTCCTTGAATGGATCACGTTCATTACCCTGACACCCTCTCCTTGAATGGGTCACGTTCATTACTCTTACACCCTCTCCTTGAATGGGTCACGTTCATTACCCTGACACCCTCCCCTTGAATGGGTCACGTTCATTACCCGGACACCCTCTCCTTGAATGGGTCACGTTCATTACCCTGACACCCTCTCCTTGAATGAGTCACATTCATTACCCTGACACCCTCTCCTTCAATCGGTCACGTTCATTACCCTGACACCCTCTCCTTGAATGGGTCACGTTCATTACCCGGACCCCCTCTCCTTGAATGGGTCACGTTCATTACCCGGACACCCTCTCCTTGAATGGGTCACATTCATTACCCTGACACCCTCTCCTTGAATGAGACACATTCATTACCCTGACACCCTCTCCTTCAATCGGTCACGTTCATTACCCTGACACCCTCCCCTTGAATGGGTCACGTTCATTACCCGGACACCCTCTCCTTGAATGGGTCACGTTCATTACCCTGACACCCTCTCCTTGAATGAGTCACATTCATTACCCTGACACCCTCTCCTTCAATCGGTCACGTTCATTACCCTGACACACTCTCCTTGAATGGGTCACGTTCATTACCCTGACACCCTCTCCTTGAATGGGTCACGTTCCTTACCCTGACCTCCTCTCCTTCAATGGGTCACGTTCATTACCCGGACACCCTCTCCTTGAATGGATCACTTTCATTACCCTGACACCCTCTCCTTGAATGGGTCACGTTCATTACCCTGACACCCTCTCCATGAATGGGTCACGTTCATTACCCTGACACCCTCTCCTTGAATGGGTCACGTTCATTACCCTGACACCCTCTCCTTGAATGGGTCACGTTCATTACCCTCACACCCTCTCCTTGAATGGGTCACGTTCATTACCCTCACACCCTCTCCTTGAATGGGTCACGTTCATTACCCTGACACCCTCCCCTTGAATGGGTCACGTTCATTACCCTGACATCCTCTCCTTGAATGGGTCACGTTCATTACACTGACACCCTCTCCTTGAATGGGTCACGTTCATTACCCGGACACCCTCTCCTTGAATGGGTCACGTTCATTACCCTGACACCCTCTCCTGGAATGAGTCACTTTCATTACCCTGACACCCTCTCCTTCAATCGGTCACGTTCATTACCCTGACACCCTCTCCTTGAATGGGTCACGTTCATTACCCGGACACCCTCTCCTTGAATGGGTCACGTTCCTTACCCTGACACCCTCTCCTTCAATGGGTCACGTTCATTACCCGGACACCCTCTCCTTGAATGGATCACTTTCATTACCCTGACACCCTCTCCTTCAATCGGTCACGTTCATTACCCTGACACCCTCTCCTTCAATGGGTCACGTTCATTACCCTGACACCCTCTCCTAGAATGGATCACGTTCATTACCCTGACACCCTCTCCTTGAATGGGTCACATTCATTACCCTGACACCCTCTCCTTGAATGGGTCACGTTCATTACCCTGACACCCTCTCCTTGAATGGGTCACGTTCATTACCCTGACACCCTCTCCTTCAGTGGGTCACATTCATTACCCTGACACCCTCTCTTGCAATGGGTCACGTTCATTACCCTGACACCCTCTCCTTGAATGGGTCACGTTCATTACCCTGACACCCTCTCATTGAATCGGTCATGTTCATTACCCTGACACCCTCTCCTTGAATGGGTCACGTTGATTACCCTGACACCCTCTCCTAGAATGGATCACGTTCATTACCCTGACATCCTCTCCTTGAATGGGTCACGTTCATTACCCTGACACCCACTCCTTCAATAGGTCACGTTCATTACCCTGACACCCTCTCCTTGAATGGGTCACATTCATTACCCTGACACCCTCTCCTGCAATGGGTCACGTTCATTACCCTGACACCCTCTCCTTGAATGGGTCACGTTCATTACCCTGACACCCTCTCCTAGAATGGATCACGTTCATTACCCTGACACCCTCTCCTTGAATGGGTCACATTCATTACCCTGACACCCTCTTCCTTGAATGGGTCACGTTCATTACCCTGACACCCTCTCCTAGAATGGATCACGTTCATTACCCTGACACCCTCTCCTTGAATGTGTCACATTCATTACCCTGACACCCTCTCCTTGAATGGGTCACATTCATTACCCTGACACCCTCTCCTTCAATGGGTCACGTTCATTACCCTGACACCCTCTCCTTGAATGGGTCACGTTCATTACCCTGACACCCTCTCCTTGAATGGGTCACGTTCATTACCCTGACACCCTCTCCTTGAATGGGTCACGTTGATTACCCTGACACACTCTCCATGAATGGGTCACGTTCATTACCCTGAAACCCTCTCCTTGAATGGGTCACGTTCATTACCCTGACACCCTCTCCTTGAATGGGTCACGTTCATTACCTTGACACCCTCTCCATGAATGGGTCACGTTCATTACCCTGACACCCTCTCCTTGAATGGGTCACGTTCATTACCCTGAAACCCTCTCCTTGAATCGGTCACATTCATTACCCTCACACCCTCTCCTAGAATGGGTCACGTTCATTACCCTGACACCCTGTCCTTGAATCGGTCACATTCATTACCCTGACACCCTCTCCTTGAATGGGTCACGTTCATTACCCTGACACCCTGTCCTAGAATGGGTCACATTGATTATCCTGACACCCTCTCCTTGAATGGGTCACGTTCATTACCCTGACAACCTCTCCTTCAATGGGTCACGTTCATTACCCTGACACCCTCTCCTTCAATGGGTCACGTTCATTACCCGGACAACCTCTCCTTGAATGGGTCACATTCATTACCCTGACACCCTCTCCTTCAATGGGTCACGTTCATTACCCTGACACCCTCTCCTTGAATGGGTCACGTTCATTACCCTGACACCCTCTCCTTCAATGGGTCACGTTCATTACCCGGACAACCTCTCCTTGAATGGGTCACATTCATTACCCTGACACCCTCTCCATGAATGGGTCACATTCATTACCCTGACACCCACCCCTTGAATGGGTCACGTTCATTACCCTGACATCCTCTCCTTGAATGGGTCACGTTCATTACCCTGACACCCTCTCCTTGAATGGGTCACGTTGATTACCCTGACACACTCTCCATGAATGGGTCACGTTCATTACCCTGAAACCCTCTCCTTGAATGGGTCACGTTCATTACCCTGACACCCTCTCCTTGAATGGGTCACGTTCATTACCTTGACACCCTCTCCATGAATGGGTCACGTTCATTACCCTGACACCCTCTCCTTGAATGGGTCACGTTCATTACCCTGAAACCCTCTCCTTGAATCGGTCTCATTCATTACCCTCACACCCTCTCCTAGAATGGGTCACGTTCATTACCCTGACACCCTGTCCTTGAATCGGTCACATTCATTACCCTGACACCCTCACCTTGAATGGGTCACGTTCATTACCCTGACACCCTGTCCTAGAATGGGTCACATTGATTATCCTGACACCCTCTCCTTGAATGGGTCACGTTCATTACCCTGACAACCTCTCCTTCAATGGGTCACGTTCATTACCCTGACACCCTCTCCTTGAATGGGTCACGTTCATTACCCTGACACCCTGTCCTTCAATGGGTCACGTTCATTACCCGGACAACCTCTCCTTGAATGGGTCACATTCATTACCCTGACACCCTCTCCATGAATGGGTCACATTCATTACCCTGACACCCTCTCCTTCAATGGGTCACGTTCATTACCCGGACAACCTCTCCTTGAATGGGTCACATTCATTACCCTGACACCCTCTCCTTCAATGGGTCACGTTCATTACCCGGACAACCTCTCCTTGAATCGGTCACGTTCATTACCCTGACACCCTCTCCTTCAATGGGTCACGTTCATTACCCTGACACCCTCTCCTTGAATGGGTCACGTTCATTACCCTGACACCCTCTACTTGAATGGGTCACGTTCATTACCCTGACACCCTCTCCTTCAATGGGTCACTTTCATTACCCTGACACCCTCTCCTTGAATGGGTCACGTTCATTACCCTGACACCCTCTCCTTCAATGGGTCACATTCATTACCCTGACACCCTCTCTTGCAATGGGTCACGTTCATTACCCTGACACCCTCTCCTTGAATGGGTCAAGTTCATTACCCTTACACCCTCTCATTGAATCGGTCATATTCATTACCCTGACACCCTCTCCTTGAATGGGTCACGTTGATTACCCTGACACCCTCTCCTTCAGTGGGTCACGTTAATTACCCTGACACCCTCTCCTTGAATGGGTCACGTTCATTATCCTGACATCCTCTCCTTGAATGGGTCACGTTCATTACCCTGACACCCACTCCTTCAATAGGTCACGTTCATTACCCTGACACCCTCTCCTTGAATGGGTCACGTTCATTGCCCTGACACCCTCTACTAGAATGGATCACGTTCATTACCCTGACACCCTCTCCTTCAATGGGTCAGGTTCATTACCCGGACAACCTCTCCTTGAATGGGTCACATTCATTACCCTGACACCCTCTCCTGCAATGGGTCACGTTCATTACCCTGACACCCTCTCCTTGAATGGGTCACATTCATTACCCTGACACCCTCTCCTTCAATGGGTCACGTTCATTACCCGGACAACCTCTCCTAGAATGGGTCACATTCATTACCCTGACACCCTTTCCTTGAATGGGTCACATTCATTACTTTGACACCCTCTCCTTCAATGGGTCACGTTCATTACCCGGACAACCTCTCCTTGAATGGGTCACATTCATTACCCTGACACCATCTGCTTCAATGGGTCACGTTCATTACCCTGACACCCTCTCCTTGAATGGGTCACGTTCATTACCCTGACATCCTCTCCTTGAATGGGTCACGTTCATTACCCTGACACCCTCTCCTTCAATAGATCACGTTCATTACCCTGACACCCTCTCCTTGAATGGGTCACGTTCATTACCCTGACACCCTCTACTAGAATGGATCACGTTCATTACCCTGACACCCTCTCCTTCAATGGGTCACGTTCATTACACGGACAACCTCTCCTTCAATGGGTCACATTCATTACCCTGACACCCTCTCCTGCAATGGGTCACGTTCATTACCCTGACACCCTCTCCTTGAATGGGTCACGTTCATTACCCTGACACCCTCTCCTTCAATGGGTCACGTTCATTACCCGGACAACCTCTCCTTGAATGGGTCACATTCATTACCCTGACACCCTCTCCTTGAATGGGTCACATTCATTACCCTGACACCCTCTCCTTCAATGGGTCACGTTCATTACCCAGACAACCTCTCCTTGAATGGGTCACATTCATTACCCTGACACCATCTCCTTCAATGGGTCACGTTCATTACCCTGACACCCTCTCCTTGAATGGGTCACGTTCATTACCCTCACACCCTCTCCTTGAATGGGTCAGGTTCATTACCCTGACACCCTCTCCTTGAATGGGTCACGTTCATTACCCTGACACCCTCTCCTTGAATGGGTCACGTTCATTACCCGGACACCCTCTCCTTGAATGGGTCACGTTCATTACCCTGAAACCCTCTCCTTGAATGAGTTACGTTCATTACCCTGACACCCTCTCCTTCAATCGGTCACGTTCATTACCCTGACACCCTCTCCTTGAATGGGTCACGTTCATTACCCGGAGACCCTCTCCTTGAATGGGTCACGTTCCTTACCCTGACACCCTCTCCTTCAATGGGACACGTTCATTACCCTGACACCCTCTCCTTGAATCGGTCATGTTCATTACCCTGACACCCTCTCCTTGAATGCGTCACGTCGATTACCCTGACACCCTCTCCTTCAGTGGGTCACTTTCATTACCCTGACACCCTCTCCTTGAATGGGTCACGTTCATTACCCTGACACCCTCTCCTTCAATAGGTCACGTTCATTACCCTGACACCCTCTCCTTGAATGGGTCACGTTCATTACCCTGACACCCTCTCCTAGAATGGATCACGTTCATTACCCTGACACCCTCTCCTTGAATGGGTCACATTCATTACCCTGACACCCTCTCCTTCAATGGGTCACGTTCATTACCCTGACACCCTCTCCTAGAATGGATCGCGTTCATTACCCTGACAACCTCTCCTTGAATGGGTCACATTCATTACCCTGACACCCTCTACTTGAATGGGTCACGTTCATTACCCTGACACCCTCTCCTTGATGGGTCACGTTGATTACCCTGACACCCTCTCCTTGAATGGGTCACATTCATTACCCTGACACCCTCTCCTTGAATGGGTCACGTTGATTACCCTGACACCCTCTCCTTCAATGGGTCACGTACATTACCCTGACACCCTCTCCTTGAATGGGACACGTTCATTACCCTGACACCCTCTCCTTCAATGGGTCACGTTCATTACCCTGACACCCTCTCCTTGAATGGGACACGTTCATTACCCTGACACCCTCTCCTTGAATGGGTCACGTTCATTACCCTCACACCCTCTCCTAGAATGGGTCACATTGATTACCCTGACACCCTCTCCTTCAATGGGTCACGTTCATTACCCTGACACCCTCTCCTTGATGGGTCATGTTCATTACCCTCACACCCTCTCCTAGAATGGGTCACATTGATTACCTTGACACCCTCTCCTTGAATGGGTCACGTTCATTACCCTGACACCCTCTCCTTGAATGGATCACGTTCATTACCCTGACACCCTCTCCTTGAATGGGTCACGTTCATTACCCTGACACCCTCTCCTTCAATGGGTCACGTTCATTACCCTGACACCCTCTCCTTGAATTGGTCACGTTCATTACCCTGACACCCTGTCCTTGAATGGGTCACGTTCATTACCCTGACACCCTCTCCTTGAATGGGTCACGTTCATTACCCTCACACCCTCTCCTAGAATGGGTCACATTGATTACCCTGACACCCTCTCCTTCAATGGGTCACGTTCATTACCCTGACACCCTCTCCTTGAATGGGTCACATTCATTACACTCACACCCTCTCCTAGAATGGGTCACATTGATTACCCTGACACCCTCTCCTTCAATGGGTCACGTTCATTACCCTGACACCCTCTCCTTGAATGGGTCACGTTCATTACACTCACACCCTCTCCTAGAATGGGTCACATTGATTACCCTGACACCCTTTCCTTGATGGGTCACGTTCACCTCCCTGACACCCTCTCCTTGAATGGGTCACATTGATTACCCTGACACCCTCTCCTTCAATGGGTCACGTTCATTACCCTGACACCCTCTCCTTGATGGGTCACGTTCATTACCCTCACACCCTCTCCTAGAATGGGTCACATTGATTACCCTGACACCCTCTCCTTCAATGGGTCACGTTCATTACCCTGACACCCTCTCCTTGATGGGTCACGTTCATTACACTCACACCCTCTCCTAGAATGGGTCACATTGATTACCCTGACACCCTTTCCTTGATGGGTCACATTCATTACCCTGACACCCTCTCCTTGAATGGGTCACATTCATTACCCTGACACCCTCTCCTTCAATGGGTTACGTTCATTACCCTGACACCCTCTCCTTGAATGGGTCACGTTCATTACCTTGACACCCTCTCCTTGAATGGGTCACGTTCATTACCCTGACACCCTCTCCTTGAATGGGTCACGTTCATTACCCTCACACCCTCTCCTTGAATGGGTCACGTTCATTCCCCTGACACCCTCTCCTTGATGGGTCACGTTCATTACCCTGACACCCTCTCCTTGATGGGTCACGTTCATTACCCTGACACCCTCTCCTTGAATGGATCACATTCATTACCCTCACACCCTCTCCTTGAATGGGTCACGTTCATTACCCTCACACCCTCTCCTTGAATGGGTCACGTTCATTACCCTGACACCCTCTCCTTCAACGGGTTACGTTCATTACCCTGACACCCTCTCCTAGAATGGGTCACGTTCATTACCCTGACACCCTCTCCTTGAATGGATCACATTCATTACCCTGACACCCTCTCCTTCAATGGGTCACATTGATTACCCTGACACCCTCTCCTTGAATGGGTCACGTTCATTACCCTGACACCCTCTCCTTCAATGGGTCACGTTGATTACCCTGACACCCTCTCCTTGAATGGATCACATTCATTACCCTGACACCCTCTCCTTCAATGGGTCAGATTGATTACCCTGACACCCTCTCCTTGAATGGGTCACGTTCATTACCCTGACACCCTCTCCTTCAATGGGTCACGTTCATTACCCTGACACCCTCTCCTTCAATGGGTCACGTTGATTACCCTGACACCCTCTCCTTGAATGGGTCACGTTCATTACCCTGACACCCTCTCCTTGAATGGATCACATTCATTACCCTGACACCCTCTCCTTCAATGGGTCACATTGATTACCCTGACACCCTCTCCTTGAATGGGTCACGTTCATTACCCTGACACCCTCTCCTTCAATGGGTCACGTTCATTACCCTGACACCCTCTCCTTCAATGGGTCACGTTGATTACCCTGACACCCTCTCCTTGAATGGGTCACGTTCATTACCCTGACACCCTCTCCTTGAATGGGTCACGTTCATTACCCTGACACCCTCTCCTTCAGTGGGTCACGTTCATTACCCTCACACCCTCTCCTTGAATGGGTCACGTTCATTACCCTGAAACACTCTCCTTGAATGGGTCACGTTCATTACCCTGACACCCTCTCCTTGAATGGGTCACGTTCATTACCCTGACACCCTCTCCTTCAATGGGTCACGTTCATTACCCTCACACCCTCTCCTAGAATGTGTCACATTGATTACCCTGACACCCTCTCCTTGAATGGGTCACGTTCATTACCCTGACACCCCCGTCCTTCAATGGGTCACGTTCATTACCCTGACACCCTCTCCTTGATGGGTCACGTTCATTACCCTCACACCCTCTCCTAGAATGGGTCACATTGATTACCCTGACACCCCCGTCCTTCAATGGGTCACGTTCATTACCCTGACACCCTCTCCTTGATGGGTCACGTTCATTACCCTCACACCCTCTCCTAGAATGGGTCACATTGATTACCCTGACACCCCCGTCCTTCAATGGGTCACGTTCATTACCCTGACACCCTCTCCTTGATGGGTCACGTTCATTACCCTCACACCCTCTCCTAGAATGGGTCACATTGATTACCCTGACACCCTCTCCTTCAATGGGTCACGTTCATTACCCTGACACCCTCTCCTTGATGGGTCACATTGATTACCCTGACACCCTCTCCTTCAATGGGTCACATTGATTACCCTGACACCCTTTCCTTGATGTGTCATGTTCATTACCCTCACACCCTCTCCTTCAATAGGTCACGTTCATTACCCTGACACCCTCTCCTTGAATGGGTCACGTTCATTATCCTGACACCCTCTCCTTGTATCGGTCACGTTCTTTACCCTGACACCCTCTCCTTGAATGGGTCACGTTCATTACCCTGACACCCTCTCCTTCAATGGGTCACGTTCATTACCCTGACACCGTCTCCTTCAATGGGTCATGTTCATTACCCTGACACCCTCTCCTTCAATGGGTCACGTTCATTACCCGGACACCCTCTCCTTCAATGGGTCACGTTCATTACCCTGACACCCTCTCCTTCAATCGGTCACGTTCATTACCCTGACACCCTCTCATTGAATGGATCACATTCATTACCCTGACACCCTCTCCTTGAATGGGTCACGTTCATTACCCTGACACCCTCTCCTTGAATGGATCACGTTCATTACCCTGACACCCTCTCCTTCAATGGGTCACATTGATTACCCTGACACCCTCTCCTTGAATGGGTCACGTTCATTACCCTGACACCCTCTCCTTCAATGGGTCACGTTCATTACCCTGACACCCTCTCCTTGAATGGGTCACGTTCAGTACCCTGACACCCTCTCCTTGAATGGGTCACGTTCATTACCCTGACACCCTCTCCTTCAATGTGTCACGTTCATTACTCTGACACACTCTCCTTGAATGGGTCACGTTCATTACCCTGACACCCTCTCCTTGAATGGGTCACGTTCATTACCCTGACACCCTCTCCTTGAATGGGTCACGTTCATTACCCTGACACCCTCTCCTTGAATGGGTCACGTTCATTACCCTGACACCCTCTCCTTCAATGGTTCACGTTCATTACCCTGACACCCTCTCCTTGAGTGGGTCATGTTGATAACCGAGACACCCTCTCCTTGAATGGGATACTTTCATTACCCTGACACCCTCTCCTTGAATGGGTCACGTTCATTACCCTGACTCCCTCTCCTTGATGGGTCACGTTCATTACCCTCACACCCTCTCCTAGAATGGGTCACATTGATTACCCTGACACCCTCTCCTTCAATGGGTCACGTTCATTACCCTGACACCCTCTCCTTGATGGGTCACGTTCATTACACTCACACCCTCTCCTAGAATGCTCACATTGATTACCCTGACACCCTCTCCTTGAATGGGTCACGTTCATTACCCTGACACCCTCTCCTTGAATGGGTCACATTCATTACCCTGACACCCTCTCCTTCAATGGGTTACGTTCATTACCCTGACACACTCTCCTTGAATGGGTCACGTTCATTACCTTGACACCCTCTCCTTGAATGGGTCACGTTCATTACCCTGACACCCTCTCCTTGAATGGGTCACGTTCATTACCCTCACACCCTCTCCTTGAATGGGTCACGTTCATTCCCCTGACACCCTCTCCTTGATGGGTCACGTTCATTACCCTGACACCCTCTCCTTGATGGGTCACGTTCATTACCCTGACACCCTCTCCTTGAATGGATCACATTCATTACCCTCACACCCTCTCCTTGAATGGATCACGTTCATTACCCTGACACCCTCTCCTTCAATGGGTCACATTGATTACCCTGACACCCTCTCCTTGAATGGGTCACGTTCATTACCCTGACACCCTCTCCTTCAATGGGTCACGTTCATTACCCTGACACCCTCTCCTTCAATGGGTCACGTTGATTACCCTGACACCCTCTCCTTGAATGGGTCACGTTCATTACCCTGACACCCTCTCCTTGAATGGATCACATTCATTACCCTGACACCCTCTCCTTCAATGGGTCACATTGATTACCCTGAAACCCTCTCCTTGAATGGGTCACGTTCATTACCCTGACACCCTCTCCTTCAATGGGTCACGTTCATTACCCTGACACCCTCTCCTTCAATGGGTCACGTTGATTACCCTGACACCCTCTCCTTGAATGGGTCACGTTCATTACCCTGACACCCTCTCCTTGAATGGGTCACGTTCATTACCCTGACACCCTCTCCTTCAATGGGTCACGTTCATTACCCTCACACCCTCTCCTTGAATGGGTCACATTCATTACCCTGACACCCTCTCCTTCAATGGGTCACATTGATTACCCTGACACCCTCTCCTTGAATGGGTCACGTTCATTACCCTGACACCCTCTCCTTCAATGGGTCACGTTCATTACCCTGACACCCTCTCCTTCAATGGGTCACGTTGATTACCCTGACACCCTCTCCTTGAATGGGTCACGTTCATTACCCTGACACCCTCTCCTTGAATGGATCACATTCATTACCCTGACACCCTCTCCTTCAATGGGTCACATTGATTACCCTGACACCCTCTCCTTGAATGGGTCACGTTCATTACCCTGACACCCTCTCCTTCAATGGGTCACGTTCATTACCCTGATACCCTCTCCTTCAATGGGTCACGTTGATTACCCTGACACCCTCTCCTTGAATGGGTCACGTTCATTACCCTGACACCCTCTCCTTGAATGGGTCACGTTCATTACCCTGACACCCTCTCCTTCAATGGGTCACGTTCATTACCCTCACACCCTCTCCTTGAATGGGTCACGTTCATTACCCTGAAACACTCTCCTTGAATGGGTCACGTTCATTACCCTGACACCCTCTCCTTGAATGGGTCACGTTCATTACCCTGACAACCTCTCCTTGAATGGGTCACGTTCATTACCCTGACACCCTCTCCTTGAATGGGTCACGTTCATTACCCTCACACCCTCTCCTAGAATGGGTCACATTGATTACCCTGACACCCCCGTCCTTCAATGGGTCACGTTCATTACCCTGACACCCTCTCCTTGATGGGTCACGTTCATTATCCTCACACCCTCTCCTAGAATGGGTCACATTGATTACCCTGACACCCTCTCCTTCAATGGGTCACGTTCATTACCCTGACACCCTCTCCTTGATGGGTTACATTCATTACCCTCACACCCTCTCCTAGAATGGGTCACATTGATTACCCTGACACCCTTTCCTTGATGTGTCACGTTCATTACCTTGACACCCTCTCCTTGATGCGTCACGTTCAATACCCTGACACCCTCTCCTTGAATGGGTCACGTTCATTACCCTGACACCCTCTCCTTGTATCGGTAACGTTCTTTACCCTGACACCCTCTCCTTCAATGGGTCACGTTCATTACCCTGACACCCTCTCCTTCAATGGGTCATGTTCATTACCCTGACACCCTCTCCTTCAATGGGTCACTTTCATTACCCGGACACCCTCTCCTTCAATGGGTCACGTTCATTACCCTGACACCCTCTCCTTCAATCGGTCACGTTCATTACCCTGACACCCTCTCCTTGAATGGATCACATTCATTACCCTGACACCCTCTCCTTGAATGGGTCACGTTCATTACCCTGACACCCTCTCCTTGAATGGATCACGTTCATTACCCTGACACCCTCTCCTTCAATGGGTCACATTGATTACCCTGACACCCTCTCCTTGAATGGGTCACGTTCATTACCCTGACACCCTCTCCTTCAATGGGTCACGTTCATTACCCTGACACCCTCTCCTTGAATGTGTCATGTTCAGTACCCTGACACCCTCTCCTTGAATGGGTCACGTTCATTACCCTGACACCCTCTCCTTCAATGTGTCACGTTCATTACTCTGACACACTCTCCTTGAATGGGTCACGTTCATTACCCTGACACCCTCTCCTTGAATGGGTCACGTTCATTACCCTGAAACCCTCTCCTTGAATGGGTCACGTTCATTACCCTGACACCCTCTCCTTGAATGGGTCACGTTCATTACCCTGACACCCTCTCCTTCAATGGGTCACGTTCATTACCCTGACACCCTCTCCTTGAGTGGGTCACGTTGATAACCGAGACACCCTCTCCTTGAATGGGATACTTTCATTACCCTGACACCCTCTCCTTGAATGGGTCACGTTCATTTCCCGGACACCCTCTCCTTGAATTGGTCACGTACATTACCCTGACACCCTCTCCTTCAATGGGTCACGTTCATTACCCTGAAACACTCTCCATGAATGGGTCACGTTCATTACCCTGACACCCTCTCCTTGAATGGGTCACGTTCATTACCCTGACACCCTCTCCTTGAATGGGTCACTTTCATTACCTTGACACCCTCTCCTTGAATGGGTCACGTTCATTACCCTGACACCCTCTCCTTGAATGGGTCACGTTCATTACCCTGACACCCTCTCCTTCAATGGGTCACGTTCATTACCCTGACACCCTCTCCTTGAATCGGTCACATTCATTACCCTGACACCCTCTCCTTGAATCGGTCACGTTCATTACCCTGACACCCTCTCCTTGAATGGGTCACGTTCATTACCCTGACACCCTCTCCTTGAATGGGTCACATTCATTACCCTGACACCCTCTCCTTGAATCGGTCACGTTCATTACCCTGACACCCTCTCCTTGAATGGGTCACGTTCATTACCCTGACACCCTCTCCTTGAATGGGTCACATTGATTACCCTGACACCCTCTCCTTCAATGGGTCACGTTCATTACCCTGACACCCTCTCCTTGAATGGGTCACATTCATTACTCTGACACCCTCTCCTTCAATGGGTCACGTTCATTACCCTGACACCCTCTCCTTGAATGGGTCACGTTCATTACCCTGACACCCTCTCCTAGAATGGATCACGTTCATTACCCTGACACCCTCTCCTTCAATGGGTCACGTTCATTACCCTGACACCCTCTCCTTGAATGGGTCACGTTCATTAACCTCACACCCTCTCCTTGAATGGGTCACGTTCATTCCCCTGACACCCTCTCCTTGATGGGTCACGTTCATTACCCTGACACCCTCTCCTTGATGGGTCACGTTCATTACCCTGACACCCTCTCCTTGAATGGATCACATTCATTACCCTCACACCCTCTCCTTGAATGGATCACGTTCATTACCCTGACACCCTCTCCTTCAATGGGTCACATTGATTACCCTGACACCCTCTCCTTGAATGGGTCACGTTCATTACCCTGACACCCTCTCCTTCAATGGGTCACGTTCATTACCCTGACACCCTCTCCTTCAATGGGTCACGTTGATTACCCTGACACCCTCTCCTTGAATGGGTCACGTTCATTACCCTGACACCCTCTCCTTGAATGGATCACATTCATTACCCTGACACCCTCTCCTTCAATGGGTCACATTGATTACCCTGACACCCTCTCCTTGAATGGGTCACGTTCATTACCCTGACACCCTCTCCTTCAATGGGTCACGTTCATTACCCTGACACCCTCTCCTTCAATGGGTCACGTTGATTACCCTGACACCCTCTCCTTGAATGGGTCACGTTCATTACCCTGACACCCTCTCCTTGAATGGGTCACGTTCATTACCCTGACACCCTCTCCTTCAATGGGTCACGTTCATTACCCTCACACCCTCTCCTTGAATGGGTCACATTCATTACCCTGACACCCTCTCCTTCAATGGGTCACATTGATTACCCTGACACCCTCTCCTTGAATGGGTCACGTTCATTACCCTGACACCCTCTCCTTCAATGGGTCACGTTCATTACCCTGACACCCTCTCCTTCAATGGGTCACGTTGATTACCCTGACACCCTCTCCTTGAATGGGTCACGTTCATTACCCTGACACCCTCTCCTTGAATGGATCACATTCATTACCCTGACACCCTCTCCTTCAATGGGTCACATTGATTACCCTGACACCCTCTCCTTGAATGGGTCACGTTCATTACCCTGACACCCTCTCCTTCAATGGGTCACGTTCATTACCCTGACACCCTCTCCTTCAATGGGTCACGTTGATTACCCTGACACCCTCTCCTTGAATGGGTCACGTTCATTACCCTGACACCCTCTCCTTGAATGGGTCACGTTCATTACCCTGACACCCTCTCCTTCAATGGGTCACGTTCATTACCCTCACACCCTCTCCTTGAATGGGTCACGTTCATTACCCTGAAACACTCTCCTTGAATGGGTCACGTTCATTACCCTGACACCCTCTCCTTGAATGGGTCACGTTCATTACCCTGACAACCTCTCCTTGAATGGGTCACGTTCATTACCCTGACACCCTCTCCTTGAATGGGTCACGTTCATTACCCTCACACCCTCTCCTAGAATGGGTCACATTGATTACCCTGACACCCCCGTCCTTCAATGGGTCACGTTCATTACCCTGACACCCTCTCCTTGATGGGTCACGTTCATTATCCTCACACCCTCTCCTAGAATGGGTCACATTGATTACCCTGACACCCTCTCCTTCAATGGGTCACGTTCATTACCCTGACACCCTCTCCTTGATGGGTTACATTCATTACCCTCACACCCTCTCCTAGAATGGGTCACATTGATTACCCTGACACCCTTTCCTTGATGTGTCATGTTCATTACCCTCACACCCTCTCCTTCAATAGGTCACGTTCATTACCTTGACACCCTCTCCTTGAATGGGTCACGTTCATTACCCTGACACCCTCTCCTTGTATCGGTCACGTTCTTTACCCTGACACCCTCTCCTTCAATGGGTCACGTTCATTACCCTGACACCCTCTCCTTCAATGGGTCATGTTCATTACCCTGACACCCTCTCCTTCAATGGGTCACTTTCATTACCCGGACACCCTCTCCTTCAATGGGTCACGTTCATTACCCTGACACCCTCTCCTTCAATCGGTCACGTTCATTACCCTGACACCCTCTCCTTGAATGGATCACATTCATTACCCTGACACCCTCTCCTTGAATGGGTCACGTTCATTACCCTGACACCCTCTCCTTGAATGGATCACGTTCATTACCCTGACACCCTCTCCTTCAATGGGTCACATTGATTACCCTGACACCCTCTCCTTGAATGGGTCACGTTCATTACCCTGACACCCTCTCCTTCAATGGGTCACGTTCATTACCCTGACACCCTCTCCTTGAATGGGTCATGTTCAGTACCCTGACACCCTCTCCTTGAATGGGTCACGTTCATTACCCTGACACCCTCTCCTTCAATGTGTCACGTTCATTACTCTGACACACTCTCCTTGAATGGGTCACGTTCATTACCCTGACACCCTCTCCTTGAATGGGTCACGTTCATTACCCTGAAACCCTCTCCTTGAATGGGTCACGTTCATTACCCTGACACCCTCTCCTTGAATGGGTCACGTTCATTACCCTGACACCCTCTCCTTCAATGGGTCACGTTCATTACCCTGACACCCTCTCCTTGAGTGGGTCACGTTGATAACCGAGACACCCTCTCCTTGAATGGGATACTTTCATTACCCTGACACCCTCTCCTTGAATGGGTCACGTTCATTTCCCGGACACCCTCTCCTTGAATTGGTCACGTACATTACCCTGACACCCTCTCCTTCAATGGGTCACGTTCATTACCCTGAAACACTCTCCATGAATGGGTCACGTTCATTACCCTGACACCCTCTCCTTGAATGGGTCACGTTCATTACCCTGACACCCTCTCCTTGAATGGGTCACTTTCATTACCTTGACACCCTCTCCTTGAATGGGTCACGTTCATTACCCTGACACCCTCTCCTTGAATGGGTCACGTTCATTACCCTGACACCCTCTCCTTCAATGGGTCACGTTCATTACCCTGACACCCTCTCCTTGAATCGGTCACATTCATTACCCTGACACCCTCTCCTTGAATCGGTCACGTTCATTACCCTGACACCCTCTCCTTGAATGGGTCACGTTCATTACCCTGACACCCTCTCCTTGAATGGGTCACATTCATTACCCTGACACCCTCTCCTTGAATCGGTCACGTTCATTACCCTGACACCCTCTCCTTGAATGGGTCACGTTCATTACCCTGACACCCTCTCCTTGAATGGGTCACATTGATTACCCTGACACCCTCTCCTTCAATGGGTCACGTTCATTACCCTGACACCCTCTCCTTGAATGGGTCACATTCATTACTCTGACACCCTCTCCTTCAATGGGTCACGTTCATTACCCTGACACCCTCTCCTTGAATGGGTCACGTTCATTACCCTGACACCCTCTCCTAGAATGGATCACGTTCATTACCCTGACACCCTCTCCTTCAATGGGTCACGTTCATTACCCTGACACCCTCTCCTAGAATAGGTCACGTTCATTACCCTCACACCCTCTCCTTGAATGGGTCACGTACATTTCCCTGACACCCTCTCCTTGAGTGGGTCACGTTGATAACCGAGACACCCTCTCCTTGAATGGGATACTTTCATTACCCTGACACCCTCTCCTTGAATGGGTCACGTTCATTACCCTGACACCCTCTCCTTGAATGGGTCACGTTCATTTCCCGGACACCCTCTCCTTGAATTGGTCACGTACATTACCCTGACACCCTCTCCTTCAATGGGTCACGTTCATTACCCTGAAACACTCTCCATGAATGGGTCACGTTCATTACCCTGACACCCTCTCCTTGAATGGGTCACGTTCATTACCGTGACACCCTCTCCATGAATGGGTCACGTTCATTACCCTCACACCCTCTCCTTCAATAGGTCACTTTCATTACCTTGACACCCTCTCCTTGAATGGGTCACGTTCATTACCCTGACACCCTCTCCTTGAATGGGTCACGTTCATTACCCTGACACCCTCTCCTTCAATGGGTCACGTTCATTACCCTGACACCCTCTCCTTGAATCGGTCACATTCATTACCCTGACACCCTCTCCTTGAATCGGTCACGTTCATTACCCTGACACCCTCTCCTTGAATGGGTCACGTTCATTACCCTGACACCCTCTCCTTCAATGGGTCACGTTCATTACCCTGACACCCTCTCCTTGAATGGGTCACGTTCATTACCCTGACACCCTCTCCTAGAATGGATCACGTTCATTACCCTGACACCCTCTCCTTCAATGGGTCACGTTCATTACCCTGACACCCTCTCCTAGAATAGGTCACGTTCATTACCCTCACACCCTCTCCTTGAATGGGTCACGTACATTACCCTGACACCCTCTCCTTGAATGGGTCACGTTCATTACCCTGGCAGCCTCTCCTAGAATGGGTCACGTTCATTACCCTGACACCCTCTCCTTGAATGGGTCACGTTCATTAACCTGACACCCTCTCCTAGAATGGGTCACGTTCATTACCCTGACACCCTCTCCTAGAATGGGTCACGTTCATTACCCTGACACCCTCTCCTTGAATGGGTCACGTTCATTACCCTGACACCCTCTCCTAGAATGGGTCACGTTCATTACCCTGACACCCTCTCCTTGAATGGGTCACGTTCATTACCCTGACACCCTCTCCTTCAATGGGTCACGTTCATTACCCTGACACCCTCTCCTTGAATGGGTCACGTTCATTACCCTGACACCCTCTCCATGAATGGGTCACGTTCATTACCCTGACACCCTCTCCTTCAATGGGTCACGTTCATTACCCTGACACCCTCTCCTTGAATGGGTCACGTTCATTACCCTGACACCCTCTCCTTCAATGGGTCACGTTCATTACCCTGACACCCTCTCCTTGAATGGGTCACGTTCATTACCCTGACACCCTCTCCATGAATGGGTCACGTTCATTACCCTGACACCCTCTCCTTGAATGGGTCACGTTCATTACCCTGACACCCTCTCCTTCAATGGGTCACGGTCATTACCCTGAAACCCTCTCCTTGAATGGGTCACGTTCATTACCCTGACACCCTCTCCTTGAATGGGTCACGTTCATTACCCTCACACCCTCTCCTTGAATGGGTCACGTTCATTACCCTGAAACCCTCTCCTTCAATAGGTCACGTTCATTAGCCTGACACCCTCTCCTTGAATGGGTCACGTTCATTACCCTGACACCCTCTCCTTGAATGGGTCACGTTCATTACCCTGAAACCCTCTCTTTGAATGTGTCACGTTCATTATCCTGACACCCTCTCCTTCAATGGGTCACTTTCATTACCCTGACACCCTCTCCTTGAATCAGTCACGTTCATTACCTTGACACCCTCTCCTTGAATGTGTCACGTTCATTACCCTGACACCCTCTCCTTGAATCTGTCACGTGCCTTTCTGTCATCCTATTTTCAGATTTCTGAATATTGAGTATTCTTCTGTGTAATGGATGACCTTACATGAGGATGCGTTGTATCTGAACTGGAAAGAGACCAATATTCTTGCAGGTAGGTTTGCTAGAGCTGTTGTTTAGAATTCAGTCTAATTTGGCAAGGGAGTTGGAATCATTGTGATGGGGCTGATCATGAGAAGATAGGTTCACAAGTTGGTGCAGTGTGTACTGAGACTGTCAGAAAAGACAGGCAAATGACTGGACAAAAATACAGTCAGTGGTTTGAATTGAAGTCTAACGTAGGGCAAAATCAAAAAGGGTGACAAATACAGGACTGAAGGTGTTATAGAGTATCTTAATTCACGCAGTTTCTGGAATGAGGTCGATGATCTTTTCTGGAATGAGGTCAATGAGCAGTTCGTGATTGGCACCTAAATCATATTGGGCATCTCAGAGTCATGGCTGAATGAACTTCACAGTTGAGAGCTCAACATCAAAGGATAAAAGCTAAAGATAACAAGTTTATGAAATCTTGCTTGTCAAGAGATATTGAGGCCCTGATTAAGAGAAAAAAAGGTGTATAGCAGGTATAGGCAGGTAGGAATAATGAGGTGCTTATGCAGTAGAAGAAATCACAAGATCACAAGTCAACGGAGCCATTCGGCCCATCGAGCCTGCTCCACCACTCCACCATGAGCTAAACTATTCTCCCTTCTAGTTCCAATTTCCAGCTTTTTTCCCATATCCCTTGATACCCTGACTAATTAGATACCTGTCAATCTCCTCTTTATGAATGAAATCAGACAGGCTAAAAGATGGCATGAGGTTGCTCTAGCAGACAAGGTGAAGGAGAATCCTAAGGGGCTCTAGATATGTTCGGAGCAAAAGGATTGGAAGGGACAGAATTGGTCCTGGAAGATGATAATGGTATTCCATGTGTGGAGCCAAATCGGATTGGGGAGATTGTAAATTTTTTTTTCATCTGTATTGTCTCAGGAATGGACACAGAGTCTTTAGAAGTGAGGCAAAGCGGCATCAACTTCATGGACCCTGTACTGATTACAGAGGTGGAGGTGTTTGCTGTCCTGGGGCAAGTCGGGGTGGATAAATCCTCAAGACCTAACAAGGTGTTATCTTGGAGCCAATGGGAGGCAGCTGCAGAAATTGTCATAGCCCGAGGAAAGATACTTAAATTATCCTTCATGACAGGAGAGATACCAGAGGATTAGAGGATAGCCAATGTGGTTCTGTTGTTTAAAAATGACTCTAAACATAAACCAGGAAATTATTGGCCGGTGAGTCTGACATCAGTTGTGGGAAGTATTCTAAATAGTGGAATGTGTAAGTATTTGGATAGACATGGACTCATTAAGGACAGGCAACATGGCTTCATGCCTGGTAGGTCATGTCTAACCAATTTTATAGAGTTTTTCAAGGAAATTACCAGGAAACTGGATGAAGGCAAGGCAGTGGATGTTGTCTACATGGGCTTTAGTAAGTTTTTTGACAGGGTCCCACATGGCAGGTTGGTCAAAAAGATTCAGTCGCTCGGCATTCAAGATGAGGTAGTAAATTAGAGTAGACATTGACTTTCTGGGAGAAACCAGAGAGTGGTAGTAGAGGGTTACCTCTCTGACTGGAGGCCTGTGACTAGTGGAGTGCCACAGAGATCGGTGCTGCGTCCATTGTTGTTTGTCATCTATATCAATGATCTGGATGATAATGTGGTTAAGTGGATCAGCAAATTTGTGTATCACACCAGGATTGGACACGATGTAGTGGACAGTGAGGAAGGCCATCAGGCTTGCAGTGGGATCTGGACCAGCTGGAACAATGGGCTGAAGAATAGCAGATGGAATTTAATGCAGACAAGTGCGAGGTTTTGCACTTCAGCAGGACCAACCAGGGTAGGACTTACACAGTGAACAGTAGTGCACTGAGGAGTGTGGTAGAACAAAGGGATCTGGGAATACAAGTTCATAATTTGTTGAAAGTGGCATCAGAGTTAAATAGGGTCGTATAGAAAGCTTTTGGCACATTGGCCTTCATAAATCAATGTATTGAGTACAAGAGATGGGATGTTCTGTTGAAGTTAAGTAAGACTTTGGAGAGGCCTAATTTGGAGTATTGCATGCAGTTTTGGTCACCTACCTACAGGAAAGATGTAAACAAGGTTTGAAAGAGTACAGAGAAAATTTACAAGGATGTTGCCAGGTCTGGAGGACCCGAGTTCTAAAGAAGGATTGAATAGGTTAGTACTGCATTCCTCAGAATGGAGAAGATTGAGGGTAGATTTAATAGAGGTATATAAAATCAAGAGGGATATAGATAAGGTAAATGCAAGCAGGCTTTTTCCACTGAGGTTGGGTAGGACTACAACTGGAATTCATGGTTAAGAGTGAAAGGTGAAAAGTTTAAGGGGAACATGTGGGAAAACTCCTTCACTCGGAGGGTCAAGAGAGTGTGGAATGAGCTGCCAGCATAAGTGGTGGTGCATGTGAGCTTGATTTAAGAGAACTTTGGATAGGTACATAGATAGTAAGGATATGGAGGGTTATAGTCCCGGTACAAGTTGGTGGGAGTAGGCAGTTTAAATGGTTTCAGTTTGGAGTAGATGGGCCGAAGGATCTGTTTCTGTGCTGCACTTCTCTATGACTTTGTGATACACCTTGTATTGAAACGACAGGCAGGTAGGCTACGTGGGTGGGGGTGCTCTGCTGCTAAAAATGAAATCAAATCCTTAGAAAGAGGTGACATAGGATCGGAAGATGTAGAATCCTTGTGGGTAGAGTTAAGGAACTGCAAGGGTAAAACGACCCTGATGGGAGTTATATGCATGTCTCTGCATACTAGCCAGGATGTAGATACAAATTACAACAGGAGATAGAAAAGGCTTGTCAAAAGGGCAATGTTACGATAGTTATGGGGGATTTCAATCTGCAAGGAGTTTGGGAAAATCAGGTTGGTGCTGGATCCCAAGAGAAGGAATTTGTAGAATGCCTACAAAATGGTTATTCAGAGCAGTTTGTGGTTGAGACCACTAGGGAAAAAGGCAATTCTGGGTTTGATGTTGTGTAATGAACCAGATTTGATTCGGGAACTTAAGGTGAAGTAACCCTTAGGAGGCAGTGATCATAATATGATCAAATTCACCTTGCAATTTGAAAGGGAGAAGATAAAGTCAGATGTATCAGTATTATAGTGGAGGAAAGGGAATAACAGCAGCATAAGGGAGGAGCTGGCCAACGTTACTTGGAAGGGGACACTAAAGGATGATGGCAGAACAGCAATGGCTAGAGTTTAGAAACATAAAAACCCTAGAGCACAATACAGGCCCTTCGGCCCACAAAACTGTGTCGAATGTGTCCTTACCTTAGAAATTACCTAAGGTTACCCATAGCCCTCTGTTTTACTAAGCTCCATGTAACTATCCAGGAGTCTCCCAAAAGAACCTATCGTATCCACCTCCACCACCATCACCGGCAGCCCATTCCACACACTCACCACTCTCTGTGTAAAGAACTTAGCCCTGACATCTCCTCTATACCTACTTGCAAGCAGCTTAAAACTGTGCCCTCTCGTGCCAGCCATTTCAGCCCTGGGAAAAAGCCTCTGACTAGCCACACGATCAATGCCTCTCATCATCTTGTACACCTCTATCAGGTCACCTCTCATCCTTCATTGCACCAAGGAGAAAAGGCCGAGTTCACTCAACCTTTTCTCATAAGGTATGCTCCCCAATCCAGGCAATATCCTTGTAAATCTCTTCTGCACCCTTTCTATGGTTTCCACATCCTTCCTGAAGTGAGGTGACAGAACTGAGCACAGTACTCCAAGTGGAGTCTGACCAGGGTCCTATATAGCTGTAACATTACTCTCGGCTCCTAAAGACAATCCCACAATTGATGAAGGCCAATACACCATACGCCTTCTTAACCACAGAGTCAACCTGTGCAGCTGCTTTGAGCGTCCTATGGACTCGGACCCCAAGATCTCTCTGATCCTGCACACTGCCAAGAATCTTACCATTAATACTATATTCTGGAAGCAATTTGGAAGGCACGGCATAGATAGATCCCAAAGGTGAAAAAGTATTATAAAGTCAAGTCGTCAAGTTTATTCTCATTTAGCTATATACATATAAACTGCCAAATGAGACAATGTTTCTCAAGACCAGGGTGTAAAGCACAGTAGTACACATAACAAACGTATATAGAACATAGAAATTTACAGCACATTACAGACCCTTCGGCCCACAATGAGTAACCGACTCTAGAAACTGCCTAGAATTTCCCTAGTGCGTAGCTCCATGTACCTATCTAAGAGGCTCTTAAAAGACCCTGTCGTATCTGCTTCCACCACCACCGCTGCCAGTGTATTCCATGCACTCACCACCCTCTGTGAAAAATTTACCCCTGACATCCCCTCAGTACCTATTTCCAAGCACCTTAAAACTATGATCAATCCCCCTCATCAACATATACACCTCTATCAGGATCACCCCTCATCCTCCATCGCTCCAAGGAGAAAAAGCCAAGTTCACTCAACCTATTCTCATAAGGCATGCTCTCCAATCCAGGCAACATCCTTGTAAATCTCCTCTGCACTCTCTCTATAGAATCCACATACTTCCTGTAGTGAGGTGACCAAAAATGAACACAGTACTCCAAGTGGGATCTGATCAAGGTCTTATACAGCTGTAACATTACCTCCCAGTTCTTGAACTCAATCCCACGGTTGAAGAATGCCGACACACCATACACCTTCTTAATAACACTATCAACCTATGCAGTAGCTTTGAGTGTCCTACCATCATGGACCCCATGATCTCTCAGATCCTCCACACTGCCAAGAGTCTTACCATTTATATTATATTCTGTCTTCAAACTTGATCAAGCAAAAGGAACCACTTCACACTTATCTGGGCTGAACTCCATCTGCCACTTCTCAGCCCAGTTCTGCATCCTATCGATGTCCTGCTGTAACCTCTGACAACTCTCCAGACTATCCACAACACCTCCCCAACCTTTGTGTCATCAGCAAACTTACTAATCCACCCATCTACTTCTTCATCCAGGTCATTTATAAAAATCACAAAGCGGAGGGGTCCCAGAACAGATCCCTGAGGAACACCACTGGTCACCGACATCTGTGCAGAATACGAACCATCTACAACCACTCTTTGCCTTCTGTGGGCAAGCCAATTCTGGATGCACAAAGCAAAGTGTCATAAGGGGACATGAGACTGGACCCAAATGTAGGACGCAGGCACTGAAGTACTAGGGGCAGGACGGGAACAGCTAAGGGATAGGACAAGGTGTGGAGACCGTGGCGTGCGTAAGGGACGTGGCATTCAAGGTGACCCTGGAGTTCAGAGATGGTCTTGGAGTTCAGAGGAGGTCTCGAGGATAGACGAGGCTGGGGTCTCGAGGATGGGTTCTTGGAACTAGGAATGCTGGGAGGATAGCCCCCTGGGCAGGCCGCAGAACTCCTGGGCAGGGCCCGGACCTCCCAGGCAGGACACAGGGGCCTGGGCAGGTCGTGGGGCACAACCCATCAGCGGCGAGGGTTAGGAAGGGTCAGAGACCTCTGGGTGGGCCACAGAACTCCTGGGCAGGGCCCGGACCTCCCAGGCAGGACGCAGGAGCCTGGGCAGGTCGCGGGGCACCTGGGCAGGTTGTGGGGCACAACCCATAGGAGGCGAGGGATCGGAAGGGGCAGAGTCCCCGCCGGACAACGGCAGTCCGGCCTGGCTTACCCGACAGAGGCAAGGGATAGGAAGGGAACTCGGTCCAGGGTGACTTCCAGACTTACTCGCAGAACTCATCTTTAACAGTGGGTACTCCAAGCCAGGATGAACAGGATGAAACAGGATGAGCAGGACGAACAGGATTATCAGGATGACCAGGTCAGAACAGGACCACCCCCCCGCCCCCCCCACCAACTATACTCAGTCCCAGAGTCTCTTGTATACACCGACAACCAACAGGCATCAGGTACGCCTCCTTGAGCCCAAGCAAGTCAAGATGATCCTCAGGTGTGACTATTTGAGCTCAAGGCGAACCGAGGGACAGTCAAAGGACCCAGAGTCTGCGGGCCGGATCAAGAACTGGAATGCGGGCTCCGTACCGGACCATAACACAAAGTCTCCTTGGATCACATGCCTCATTACTTTCTGAAGGACCTTTGCATGGGGAATCTTATCAAATGCCTAACTAAACTCCATATACACTACATCCACTGCTCTACCTTCATCAATGTGTTTTGTTACATCTTCAAAGAATTCAGTCAGGCTCCTAAGGCATGACCTGCCCTTGACAAAGCCATGCTGACTATCTCTAATCAGATTATGACTCTCCAAATACTCATAAATCCTGCCTCTCAGGAGTTTCTCCAACATCTTGCCCACCAATGAAGTCAGACTCACTGATCTTTAATATCCTGGGTTATCTCTACTCCCTTTCTTGAACAAGGGAACAACATTTACAACCCTCCAATCCTCTGGTACTTCTACTGTCCCTATTGATGATGCAAAGATCATCACAAGAGGCTCAGCATTCTCCTCCCTTTTTTCTCACAGTAGTCTGGGGTATATCTCATCCAGTCCTGGTGACTTATCCAATTTAGTGCTTTTCAAAAGCTCCAGCGCATCCTCTTTCTTAATGTCCATATGCTCAAGCATTTCAATCCACTGTAAGTCATCCCCACAATTGCTAAGGTCTTTTTCCCTGGTGAATACTGAAGCAAAGTATTCATTAAGTACCTCCGCTACCTCCTTCAACTCCATTCACACGTTTCCACTATTGTTCCTGATTGGTCCTATTCTCACACGGCTCATCCTCGTGCTCTTCACATACTTGTAGAATGACTTGGGGTTTTCCTTAATCCTGTCCACCAAGGCCTTCTCATGGCTCCTTCTGGCTCTCCTAATTCCATTCTTAAACTCCTTCCTAGCAACCCTGCAATTTTCTGGAGCTCTAATAGTATAATAACTTAGGAAAGTAAGAATAAAATCTGCAAATGAATTACACATCGTTAAAGAAGAAAAGTGCATAAATTAAATATTGCAGGGTACACAGCAAATTATCTGGTGACACTTCAAAAGTGTTGTGGCAGGGAGTTCAGAAGCCTAAAGGCCTGAGGGAAGAAGCTGTTTCTCATCCTGACCATTACTGTCTTTCTGCATTGGAACTCCTGCCTGATGGTAGGAAGTCAAAGAGGATGCTGGATGAATGAGTGGGATCCTTGATAATACTAAGGGCCTGTGTACGCAGCTCTTCTGATAAATGTCCCCAATGGATGGTAGGAAACCGCAATGATCCTCTCAACTGTTCTCACAGTTGTTCGTCGTGACTTCCAATCAAATGCTCGGCTGCTTCCGTACCAGATGGAGATGCAGCTTGTCAGGATGCTCTCATTGGTGCTTCAGTAAAATTCAGTTAAGATGAGGTGGAACCTTGTTTGCCTCTATCTCTTCAGGAAAGGGAGGCACTGCTGTACCTTTTTATTCATCTGCAAACTTGATGACATGGTTTGAGCTGAATCCTGCGACAGTCGTGCATCAGCAGTGTGGACAGCAGCAGGCTGAGCACGCAACCGGTGCTCGGCGTAATGGGACTAGAGACTTTGCTGCCCACACAGACTGGCCTTTCTGTTAAGAAGTCCAGAATCCGGTTATAGGGAGAGGTGTTAAGACCCAGCAAGGACAATTTCCCCACCAGTTTTTGTGGTATGATGGTGTTAAATGCCGAACTGAGGTCTATAAACAGCAACCCAGCAGATGAAAACCTATTTTTCAGCTGGGACAGGACAAAGTGGTTGGCAGAGGCTATGGCATCATCAGTGGATCGATTTCAGTGATAAGTGAACTGGAAAGGATCCAATGTAGCTGGAGAAAGGCTTTAATGTGCTTCATGACCAGCCATTCAAAGCATTTTATAATGGTTGATGTTAATACCACAGGATGATAGTTGTTTAGGCAGGTTACTGTTATCTTCTTTATTAGAGGAATATTAAGAGGAATAGACAGAGTGGACAGCCAGCGCCACTTCCCCAGGGCACCACTGCTCAATACAAGAGGACATGGCTTTAAGGTAAAGGGAGGGAAGTTCAAGGGGGATATTAGAGGAAGGTTTTTCACTCAGAGAGTGGTTGGTGCGTGGAATGCACTGCCTGAGTCAGTGGTGGAGGCAGATACACTAGTGAAGTTTAAGAGACTACTAGACAGGTATATGGAGGAATTTAAGGTGGGGGGTTGTATGGGAGGCAGGGTTTGAGGGTCGGCACAACATTGTGGGCCGAAGGGCCTGTAACATGCTGTACTATTCTATGTTCTATGTATGTTCCTTGGCACTGGAACGATGGCTGCCACCTTGAAAACTGAGGGGACAATGGATTGTTCCAGAAAGATGTTGAATATGTCCATCAGTACCCCAGTTAGCTGGGCTCCATAGTCTTTCAGAACGTGATCTGGTATGCTATCAGGCCCCACAGCTTTGCATGAGTTGACCCTGGCCAGGGTCTTCATCACCTCAGCTTCAGCCAGATGGAGTGTCTGCTCCCCGGGAGGAGGGTTGCCTTCCTCACCAGCACTTTGTTCTGTGCATCAGACAAGGGTAAAAGAAACTCAGACTTTCAGGGAGTGAGACATCCTGGTCACTGGTACACAGGCTATACTTGTAGTCTGCACTTCTCTGAATGTCCTGCCACATGCACCTTGTGTCTCTGGTATCACTGAAATGGTTGTACTAGATATTCTCTGAAAATGCTCGTTTCACCTTCCTGATTCGGAACAAGAAGAGCACCTAAGGATTTCCAGCGGGAAGACATTTGAGTTCTTGGCGGAAGAGAGAGGCCAGACTGCGCAGGTGCGTGATGTTAGCCAGTTGAGCGTGAATGGTTTAAAAAGAAAGCAGCCATATCCAGCGGGCAGCAGAGTGAGAGGCAGCAGAGTGAAAGGGCTTTGGCTCCACGGACTTCGGTGGTAACGGGACGAGGTGAGGCAGTTGTTGATTGCAAAAGGAGGTAGTATGTGTGTGAGGCCAGTTTTCTGTGGTCAGTGTCAGATGTGGGAGGTCCTGGAGTCTCCCGGTGTCCTAGACGGCCACATCTGCACCCGGTGCATCGAGAGGTCCTTTTTGGCCTACCATTTACCATGTATGCCCTATTTTGATTATTCCTACCAAAATATAGCACTTTACACTTATCAGCATTAAACTCCATCTGCCATCGTTCAGCCCACTCTTCTAACTGGCCTAAATCTCTCTGTAAGCTTTGAAAACCTACTTCATTATCCACAACGCCACCTACCTTAGTATCATCTGCATACTTACTAATCCAATTTACCACCCCATCATCCGGATCATTAATGTATATGACAAACAACATTGGACCCAGTACACATCCCTGAGGCACACCACTAGTCAGTGGCCTCCAACCTGACAAACAGTTATCCACCACTACTCTCTGGCATCTCTCATCCAGCCACTGTTAAATCCATTTTACTACTTCAATATTAATACCTAATGATTGAACCTTCCTAACTAACCTTCCATGTGGAACCTTGTCAAAGGCCTTACTGAAGTCCATATAGACAACATCCACTACTTTACCCTTGTCAACATTCCTAGTAACCTCTTCAAAAAATTCAATTAGATTTGTCAAACATGACCTTCCACACACAAATCCATGTTGACTGTTCCTAATCAGACCCTGTCTATCCAAATAATTATATATACCATCTCTAAGAATACTTTCCATTAATTTACCCACCACTGAGGTCAAACTTACAGGCCGATAATTGCTAGGTTTACTCCTAGAACCCTTTTTAAACAATGGAACCACATGAGCAATATGCCAATCCTCCGGCACCATCCCCATCTGTAATAACATTTGAAATATTTCTGTCAGGGCCCCTGCTATTTCTACACTAACTTCCCTCAAGGTCCTAGGGAATATCCTGTCAGGACTCAGAGACTTATCCACTTCTATATTCTTTAAAAGCACCAGTACTTCCTCTTCTTTAATCATCATAGTTTCCATAACTACCCTACTTGTTTCCCTTACCTTACACAATTCAATATTCTTCTCCTTAGTGAATACCGAAGAAAAGAAATTGTTCAAAATCTTCCCCATCTCTTTTGGCTCCACACATAGCTGTCCACTCTGATTCTCTAAGGGACCAATTTTATCCCTCACTATCCTTTTGCTATTAATATAACTGTAGAAACCTTTTGGATTTATTTTCACCTTACTTGCCAAAGCATCCTCATATCTCCTTTTAGCTTTCTTTCTTAAGATTCTTTTTACATTTTTTATATTCCTCGAGCACCTCATTTACTCCATGCTGCCTATATTTATTGTAGATCTCTCTTTTTTTCCAAACCAAGTTTCCAATATACGTTGAAAACCATGGCTCTCTCAAACTTTTAACCTTTCCTTTCAACCTAACAGGAACATAAAGATTCTGTACCCTCAAAATTTCACCTTTAAATGAACTCTATTTCTCTATTGCATCCTTCCCATAAAACAAATTGTCCCAATCCACACCTTCTAAATCCTTTCGCATCTCCTCAAAGTTAGCCTTTCTCCAATCAAAAATCTCAACCCTGGGTCCAGTCCTATCCTTCTCCATAACTATATTGAAACTAATGGCACTGTGATCACTGGACCCGAAGTGCTCCCCAACACATACCTCCGTCACCTGACCTATCTCATTCCCTGACAGAAGATCCAACACTGCCCCTTCTCTAGTTGGTACCTCTATGTATTGCTGCAAAAAACTATCCTGCACACATTTTACAAACTCCAAACCATCCAGCCCTTTTACAGAATGGGCTTCCCAGTCTATGTGTGGAAAATTAAAATATCCCACAATCACAACCTTAAGAGTGTGATGCAAAGGCTTTATAAAGCACTGGTCAGGCCTCATGGAGTAATGTGAGCATTTTGGGCCTGTTATCAAATAAATGTTGTGCTGACATTGGAGAGGGTCCAGAGGAGGTTCATGAGAATGATCATGGGAATGAAAGAGTTAATGCATGAGGAGTATTTGATAGGTTTGACGGTTCTGGTTTAAGATGGTGCTGGTGAAGTACAGGATGAAGAGATCAATACTCCCCAATGCCATTCGGCTTTACAATTCAACCGCCAGGAGTAAGATATGTTAAAGTGCCGGGGTTAGGACTCAATGTATTTAAGTAAACTACTTAAGAACTTTTTAAAAGCTATTATTAATGCTTTTTGAGAGGGTGTTTTTAGATGCATATCATATTTTTACTGAGTTAAGTATTGTATGTAATTAGTTTTGCTACAATAAGTGTATGGGACATTGGAAAAAAATGTTGAATTTCCCCATGGGGATGAATAAAGTATCTATCTATCTATCTATCTATCTATCTATCTATCTATCTATCTACAGTGATAACTTGCTGGCAGTAAACACAAATATTAACTACTTTACTCCTCACACTTTTACTGATAAATGATCACTTCAATCAATAGCCTGTAACTTCCCTTTCCAAGTTGAGCTTTTAAACTGCCTGCACAACCTGGCATTTTGTGATGTGAACTAAAGTCTTGAAGGTGCAGGACCATTTTGGCTTGGCATGTAGGGGCCAAATTAAGGAGGTGTGCGTGGACCCGGACCCAAGAGCAGGGAATGAACCAATGTCTGGTGACTGCTGGAGAAGACGTGGAGCCAATCAAAGGCATCATAACCAAGACAAGGCAGAATTAGAGCAGCAGAGCCTGGGCCTGAGAATGAGGAAAAGCGATACAAAGATAGGTGGAGGGGCAGATAGTGTTGTGGATGCAGGGAGTCTCTTCTGTGCTCATTGGCCTCAGCTATTTCACAGAGACCAGTGCCTATGATGGTGGTGATCTTGGAGGCAATTCATTGATAAACCATCTCCTCAGTACCTTTGGCTTGCAAACAAAGTTCCATCTCATAGAAACATAGAAAACCTACAGCACAATGCAGGTCCTTCGGCCCACAATGCTGTGCCCAACACGTACTTACTTTAGAAATGACCTCGGGTTACCCATAGCCCTCTGTTTTTCTAAGCTCCATGTACCTATCCAGGTACTGCTCTACCTTCATCAATGTGTTTAGTCACATCCTCAAAGAATTCAATCAGGCTCATAAGGCACAACCTGCCCTTTACAAAGCCATGCTGACTGCTCTTAATCATATTACGCCTCTCCAAATGTTCATAAATCCTGCCTCTCAGGATCTTCTCATTCAACTTACCAACCACTGAAGTAAGACTCACTGGCCTATAATTTCCTGGGCTATCTCTACTCCCCTTCTTGAATAAGGGAACAACATTTGCAACCCTCCAATCCTCTGGAACCTCTCCCGTTCCCATTGATGATGAAAAGATCTTTGTCAGAGGCTCAGCAATCTCCTCCCTCGCTTCCCACAGTAGCCTGGAGTGTATCTCATCCGGTCCCGGTGATTTTAAGATCTTCCAACACTGGATCTGTTTGCCGCCAATCTGAAAACAGTCCTGGCCTGTGAAGTGTACAATGGCCAGACCCAGAGGCTGGTGTGCATCTGCACAGGTCAATGAAAAATCCGGGCCATGCTCTCTTCTCGTTGCCCTCAGGCAGGAGGTGTGGGATCCTCATCAGCAGGTTCAGGAACAGCCAGAAGTCTTGATACATATTGACACCAACAATATAGGTAGAAAAAGGGAGAAAGTCCTGAAGAGAGAGTATAAGCTGAAAAGCAGGACTTCCAGGATAATAATCTCTGGATTGTTGCCAGTGCCACATGCCAGTGAGGGTAAGAATAGGATGACTTGGCAGATTAATGCATAGCTGAGGGAATGGTGCAGAGGATAGGGTTTCAAAGTTCAAAGCAACATTTATTATCAGAGTACATACATGTCACCACATACAGCCCTGAGATTCTTTATCTGTGGGCATACTTAGCAAATCTATAGAACAGGGTCTATAACTGTAAACAGGGTCTGTAAACTGTAAAGAAACTGCAAATACAGTTAGTAAATAAATAGCAATAAATAACAAACATGAAATAACAAGATAAAGAATCCTTAAATAAATGTAGTTGTCCCTTTTTGTTCAAGAGCCTGATGGCTGAGGGGTAGAAATTGTTCTTGAGCCTGGTGGAGTGAGTCCTGAGGCTCCTGTACCTTCTACCTGATGGCAGCAGCGAATAAAGAACATGGCATGGGTGGTGACGATCTTAGACGATTGATTCTGCTTTTCCACAGCAACGTTTCATGTAAATTCCACAATCATTGAGATCTCTTCTGGGGAAGGTATGACATGGCAAAAAGGATGAGGTACACCAGAACCCAAGGGGGATCCAATATCTGTGCGGGCAGGTTTGCTAGAACCATTGGGAACAGTTAAACGAATTTGACAGGGGGTGGGAACCAGAGTGATAGGGCTGAGGACGGGGTAGTTGGTTTACAGTGTGTAGTGAGACTGCTGGCAAGGACAGGCTGATGACAGGCCAGTCACTGGGATGAACTGAAGTGTAATGGGGACAAATTTGAAAAGGGTGATGAAGACAGAATTGAAGGTGTTATATTTAAATGCACACAGCAGACAAAATAAGGTAGATGATCTGTAGTACAGTTACAGATTGGCATATATGATGTTGTGGGCATCACTGAATCATGGCTGAAAGAAGATTATAGCTGGGAGTTTAATGTCCAAGGATATGCATTGTATCAAAAGGACAGGCAAGTAGGCAGAGTGGGTGGCATTGCTCTGTTGGTAAAAAATAAAACCAACTCAATAGGAAGAGGTGACATAGGACTGGAAGAATGAGAACTTTTGTGGGTAGAGTAAAGAAACTGCAAGGGTAAAAAGACCCTAATAGGACTTGTATACAGGCCTCCCAACAGTAACGGCATGTAAAATGGACAACGTTGTCGTAATTGTGTGGGGTTTTAATATGCAGATAAATTGGGAAGATGGCGGCTCGCTGGGAAGCAGCAGCCTCTCTGGGGCCAACCAAACCTGCATCTCAATATCACCAAGACCAAGGAGATGGTGGTGGACTTTAGGAGATCTAGGCCTCATATGGAGCCAGTGATCATTAATGGAGAATGTGTGGAGCAGGTTAAGACCTACAAGTATCTGGGAGTGCAGTTAGATGAGAAGCTAGACTGGACTGCCTACACAGATGCCTTGTGCAGGAAGGCACAGAGTCGACTGTACTTCCTTAGAAGGTTGGCATCATTCAATGTTTGTAGTGAGATGCTGAAGATGTTCTATAGGTCAGTTGTGGAGAGCGCCCTCTTCTTTGTGGTGGCGTGTTGGGGAGGCAGCATTAAGAAGAGGGACGCCTCACGTCTTAATAAGCTGGTAAGGAAGGTGGGCTCTGTCGTGGGCACAGAACTGGAGAGTATGATATCGGTAGCAGAGCGAAGGGCGCTGAGTAGGCTACGGTCAATCATGGAAAACCCTGAACATCCTCTGCATAGCACCATCCAGAGACAGAGAAGCAGCTTCAGCGGCAGGTTGCTATCGATGCAATGCTCCTCAGACAGGATGAAGAGATCATTACTCCCCAATGCCATTCGGCTTTACAATTCAACCGCCAGGGGTAGGATATGTTAAAGTGCCGGGGTCAGGACTGAGCTTAAGTTACCATTCAATGTATTTCTTAGTAAACTATTTAAGAACTTTTTAAAAGATATTTATTAATGCTTTTTGAGAGGGTGATTTTAGATGCATATTTATATTGAGTTAAATATTGTATGTAATTAGTTTTGCTACAATAAGTGTATGGGACATTGGAAAAATGTTGAATTTCCCCATGGGGATGAATAAAGTATCTATCTATCTATCTATCAAAGCTGTTTTTTGTCTTTTTTTAATGTATTGTTTATGATCACAGTACACTGCTAGACATTAAGAACTTCAGGTACTGCAGATCTACCCCATCAATGTTCCCAGCTTGTTGGTGGAGAAACTGGATTTGGTGCGAACTATGTTGCTGCCTTGCTGGCTGGTGGTGTAGTGGCATCTGCGCCAGACTTTGGAGTGAAGGCTCCCAAGTTCAAATCCAGCTGGCGCCCTTGCACGCTTTCCATCGGTGCTGGGTTGAGCGTCAAGCTAGCAACTCGGCCTTGTAAAAACAAGAAAGCCTGCTAAAAAAAACACCGTCACGACGGCGTCCCAGTGACTCCACTCGGAGTTAAGAGCTTTCTTCTTCTTCTATGTTGCTGCCTGCTACGGGAAAGCATTGAAAGAGGCAGAATTGGTACGTGAAGGTAGCATGAGGTGTGACAGCGGGTCACCATCTTAGATGTTTCTCTTGTGATCACAAGACCCTGGTAGACATTGATGATGTAAGGTGCTGCAAGTCCACTTCCCTTGTTTATTGGAGCAACACAACAAGGGAGATGCGTGGCCTTGGGTGTAGGGAGGACTCAACCTCAGATCACGGGCTTGCCTGGTGCTGCAGTCCACAAGAGAAGGCCTTAGAGATGGTGTAGCATGGCGTCCATGCTGTGTTGGGGACTGGCCCCTACTGTTGGTGCTGCCTTCCAGTATTCAATTGGTGATGAACTGGATTGCATGTGTGTTTATCGGCCGACTGCTAGGAACTGCTTTTTCTTGCCAGTGGCACCCGTGCACCATCAACTTGTGGGACATAAGAGCCAATGATATTGCAAAAAAGATACTAGCATGGTTAGTATCTTTCCTGACTGGCAGGTGGCAAAAAGTGGGGAAAAAAGGGGGTATTTTCTGGTTGGCCACCAGTGACTAGAGGTGTGCCACAGGGGTCAGTATTTGGACTGCTTCTTTTTTCGTCCTATATCAATGATTTGGATGAAGGAGCTGATGGCTTTGTGACCAAGTTTGCAGATGATACAAAAATAAGTGGAGAGGCAAGTAGAGTTGAGGATGCAGAGTGTCTGCCAAAGGTCTTAGATGGAATATAGTGTAGGGAAGTGTATGGCCATGCACTTTAGTACAAGGGATAAAGAACTATTTTCTAATTGGGGAAATGGGGAAAAGTTTAAAAAATCAGAGGTGCATAGGAGTCCTTGTACAGGATTCCCTAAAGGTTAATTTGCAGGTTGAGTCAGTGGTGAGGAATGCAAATGTGATGTTGGCATTCATTTCGAGAGGACTAAAACATAGAAGCAAGGATATAATGTTGAAGCTTTATAAAGCACTGGTCAGACCACACTTGGAGTATTGTGAGCATTTTTGGTCCCATTATCTAAGAAAAGATGTGCTGACATTGGAGACGGTCCAGAGAAAGTTCATGAGAGTGATCCCAGGAATGAAAGGGTTAACACATGAGGAGTGTTTGATGACTCTGGGCCTGTACTCGCTGGAGTTTAGAACAATAAAGGGAAGATCTATCAAAACCTATTGAGTATTGAAAGGCCTAGGTAGAGTGGATGTGGAGGGGATGTTTTTTTTTATAGTGGGGGAGTCTAGGACCAGCAGGCACAGCCTCAGAACAGAGGAATGTACATTTGGAACAAAGTTGAGGAGAAAAAATCTTTAGCTTGAGGGTGGTGAATCTGGAATTCATTGTCACAGACAGTTGTGAAGGCCATTTCATTGTGTATATTTGAGGTTAGTCAGCTTAGCTCTTGGTTAGTCAAAAGTTACAGGGAGAAGGCAGAAGAATGGGTTTGAGGGGGAATAATAAATCAGCCATGATACAATTGTAGAACAAACCCAGTGAGCTGAATGACCTAATTTTGCTCCCATATCTTATGGTCTTATAAGAACAGTTATTGGCCCTTAACCATCAGGCTCTAGAATCAGATGGGATAACTCACTTTCAAGGACTCTTTTTTTCAATATTTATTGCTTGATTTTTATTATTACTTTGTTTCTTTCTTTCTTTCTTATTTATTTATTTATTTATTAAATTTTAGAAATTACAAAGAATAAATGTGATGATAAAATAGTAAGAAAAATAATATTGACCCCCCCCCCTTAACCCTTATCTAAAGAAAGAAAAAAAAGGAAAGAAGAGAAAGATTGTCTGGATATCAGAGGATCCCCACATGCTCCATGGAGTTCAAAATAATTTTGATATTTATTTTTACTTTCCCCAATTACTTTATAAATTTATCTTCAAAGGACCTATGTATTTAATCCTATCTTTTGTAAGTATGGGAACCAAATTTTCAAAAATATATCATATTCATTTCTTAGATTATACGTAATTTTTTCAAGTGGAATACAACTATGTATTTCATTATTCCAATGATCCATAGTTAAATATAAATCAGATTTCCAAGTAACTGCGATAACTTTTTTGGCTACTGCCAATGCAATTTTTATAAATTTTTTCTGATACTTATTCAATTTAAGTTTCGGTATTGTCCCTTCAATGTCTCCTAATAAAAATAATAGTGGACTATGTGGGAGTTGTACTCCAGTAATTTGTTCCAATAAAAGTCTTAAATTTATCCAAAATGGTTGAATTTTAAAACAAGACCAAGTAGAATGTAAAAAAGTACCAATTTCTTGATTACATCGAAAACATTGGTCAGACATATTTGAATTTAATCTATTTATTTTCTGTGGTGTTATATATAATTGATGTCAAAAATTATATTGTATTAATCTAAGTCAAACATTTATAGTATTTCTCATACTATCAGAACATAATCTTGACCAGTTTTTTCCATCAATTTTAACATTCAAATCAGATTCCCAATTTTGTCTTGATTTATGAATTCCTAATTTAATTGTCTGTTTTTGAATCACATTATACATACAAGATGTAAATTTTTTAAATTTTCCTTTCTGATTTAATATTTCTATTTCACTAGGTTTTGGTATCAACATTGTTTGACCCAGCTTTTCTCGTAAATAGGCTTTTAATTGAAAATAACAGAAAAAAGTGTTATTTGATATTTTATATTTATTTTTTAATTGATCAAATGACATCAATATACCTCCTTCAAAACAATCACCTATATATTTAATCCCCTTTTGGAACCAATTATGTAAAAGTTTATTATCCATTGTAAAAGGAATAAGCCTATTTTGAATTAAAATTCTTTTTGCTAATAAAGATTTCTTTATCTCATCATCCATATTTACCTTATTCCATAAATCAATCAAGTGTCTTAATATAGGAGATTCTTTTTTTTCCCGTATCCATTTGGATTCCCATTTATATATAAAATCTTCTGGCGTATTTTCTCCTATCTTATCTAATTCTATTCTAATCCATGCCGGTTTTTCTTCATCAAAAAAAGACGCAATAAATCTAAGTTGATTTGCTTTATAATAATTCTTAAAATTTGGAAGTTGTAACCCTCCTAAATCAAATTTACATGTCAATTTTTCCAATGATATTCTTGACATCTTTCCTTTCCAAAGAAATTTCCTTACATATTTATTCAGTTCTTGAAAAAACTTCTGAGGTAATTGTATTGGTAAAGTTTGAAATAAATATTGCAATTTAGGAAATATATTCATTTTTACAGCATTAACTCTACCTATTAATGTTATTGGTAACATCATCCATTTATCAAGATCCTCTTTTATTTTTTTAATAATGGCAAATAATTTTGTATATATAAATTTTTTACATCATTATCAACTCTAATACCTAAATATTTTATCCCATTTATTGACCATCAAAATTAAGTTGCTAATCGACATTGATTATAATTTCCTTTGGTAAGGGGTAAAATTTCACTTTTATCCCAATTTACTTTATACCCTGATACTTTCCCATATTCTTCCAATCTAAAAGGTAATCTTTGCAAAGATTGCAATGGGTTTGTTAAATAAATCAAAACATCATCAGCAAATAAATTAATCTTATATTCTTCTTGATTAACTCTAAAGCCCCCAATATCTGAATCTGTTCTAATTAATTCAGCTAATAGTTCTATTGCCAATACAAATAAAGCAGGTGATAATGGGCAGCCTTGTCCAGTTGACCTCGTTAAACAAAATGGTGTTGAAATCTGACCATTTGTAACTACTTTAGCTTGAGGATTAGTATTTAAAGTTTTAATCCATTGTATAAAAGATTTTCCTAACTCATATTTTTCCAATACCTTAAATAAAAAATCCCATTCCAATCTATCAAATGCTTTTTCTGCATCCAAAGCAACTGCCACATTCATTTCCTCTCTTTTTTGTGCCAAATGAATTATACTAAGTAACTGGGTTATATTATCCATTGATTGTCTGTTTTTAATAAAACCTGTTTGATCCATATGTATTAATTTTGGTAAATATTTAGATATTCTATTAGATAAAATTTTGCTAGTATTTTATAATCTGTATTCAACAAAGAAATAGGCCTATATGATGTTGGTTTTAAAGGATCTCTATCTTTTTTTGGCAATACAGTTATGATCGCTGTTAAAAAAGATTGTGGGAATTTATGCATTCTTTCCACTTGGTATATTAATTCCCATAAAAGGAGGAATTAATAAATCTTTAAATTTTTTATAAAATTCAGGAGGAAAACCATCTTCTCCTGGGGATTTATTACTCTGAAGTGATCCTAAAGCTTCTTCAACCTCTTTTAATGTAAAGGGCATATCTAATCCTTTCTGTTCTTCCAAATTTAATTTTGGAAGGGTTATTTGTGATAAAAATTTATCTATCTCAGCAATCTTATTTTGTGATTCTGATTGATATAGTTCAGTATAAAAAATTTTTAAAGTTTCTTTAATTTCTAAAGGCTTATAAGTAACCTTATTTACACTTGTTCTAATTGTATTTATTGTTTTAGAAGCCTGTTCTGTTTTCAACTGCCAAGCAAGAATTTTATGTGATCTTTCACCTAGTTCGTAATATTTCTGTTTAGTTCTCATAATTACTTTTTCTGTACAATATGTCTGGAGTGTATTATATTGTAGTTTTTTATTAACAAGTTGTCTTCGTTTTTCTTCTGTCATATATCTTTGAGATTCTTTTTCTAACTTTATGATATCTTTTTCCAATTGATCTATTTCTGCTGTGTATTCCTTCTTAATTTTAGATGTATAAATTATAATCTGACCCCTTAAATATGCTTTCATCGCTTCCCATAATACAATTTTATCCTCAACTGAATGTAGATTTGTATCCAAAAAAAATTGAATTTGTTTTTTCATAAAAGCACAAAAATCTTGGCGCTTTAATTACTTTGTTTCTTTGTATTTGCTGTGTATGCCTGTAAGAAAATGAATTCAGGGTAGTATCTGGTGACATATGTGTACTTTGGTCATAAATTTACTTTGAACTTTGAGCATTTGAACTCTAGCTGTGACCAAGGGTTTTTCACACACACTCAACATTCAGACCAAACCAATACAAGATGGTGCTTCAGCACAGATTTGCACAGTGAGGCGTCTTCCACATGAGCTGCTGCTTGTAGCATCATAGAACATAGAATATACAATAGTACAGCACATTACAGGCCCTTCGGCCCACAATGTTGTGCCAACTCACAAACCCTGCCTCCCATATAACCCCCCACCTTAAATTCCTCCATATACCTGTCTAGTAGTCTCTTAAACTTCACTAGTGTATCTGCCTCCACCACTGACTCAGGCAGTGCATTCCATGCATCAACCACTCTCTGAGTGAAAAACCTTCCTCTAATATCCCCCTTGAACTTCCCTCCCCTTACCTTAAAGCCATGTCCTCTTGTACTGAGCAGTGGTGCCCTGGGGAAGAGGCGCTGGCTGTCTACTCTGTCTATTCCTCTTAATATCTTGTACACCTTTATCATGTCTCCTCTCATCCTCCTTCTCGCCAAAGAGTAAAGCCCTAGCTCCCTTAATCTCTGATCATAATCCATACTCTCTAAAGCAGGCAGCATCCTGGTAAATCTCCTCTGTACCCTTTCCAATGCTTCCACATCCTTCCTATACTGGGGCGACCAGAACTGGACACAGTACTCCAAGTGTGGTCTAACTAGAGTTTTATAGAGCTGCATCATTACATCGCATCTCTTAAACTCTATCCCTCAACTTATGAAAGCTAACACCCCATAAGCTTTCTTAACTACCCTATCTACCTGTGAAGCAACTTTCAGGGATCTGTGGACATATACCCCTGGATCCCTCTGCTTCTCTACACTCCCAAGTATCCTGCCATTTACCTTGTACTCTGCCTTGGAATTTGTCCTTCCAAAGTGTACCACCTCACACTTCTCTGGGTTGAACTCCATCTGCCACTTCTCAGCCCACTTCTGCATCCTATCAATGTCTCTCTGCAATCTTTGACAATCCTCTACACTATCTACAACACCATCAACCTTTGTGTCATCTGCAAACTTGCCAACCCACCCTTCTACCCCCACATCCAGGTCGTTAATAAAAATCACAAAAAGTAGAGGTCCCAGAACAGATCCTTGTGGGACACCACTAGTCACAACACTCCAATCTGAATGTACTCCCTCCACCATGACCCTCTGCCTTCTGCAGGCAAGCCAATTCTGAATCCACCTGGCCAAACTTCCCTGGATCCCATGTCTTCTGACTTTCTGAATAAGCCTACCGTGTGGAACCTTGTCAAATGCCTTACTAAAATCCGTGTAGATCACATCCACTGCACTACCCTCATCTATATGCCTGGTCACCTCCTCAAAGAACCCTATCAGGCTTGTTAGGCACGATCTGCCCTTCACAAAGCCATGCTGACTGTCCCTGATCAGACCATGATTCTCTAAATGCCCATAGATCCTATCTCTAAGAATCTTTTCCAACAGCTTTCCCACCACAGACGTAAGGCTCACTGGTCTATAATTACCTGGACTATCCCTACTACCTTTTTTGAACAAGGGGACAACATTCGCCTCCCTCCAATCCTCCGGTACCATTCCCGTGGACAACGAGGACATAAGGATCCTAGCCAGAGGCTCAGCAATCTCTTCCCTCGCCTCGTGGAGCAGCCTGGGGAATATTCCATCAGGTCCCGGGGACTTATCCATCCTAATGTATTTTAACAACTCCAACACCTCCTCTCCCTTAATATCAACATGCTCCAGAACATCAACCTCACTCATAATGTCCTCACCATCATCAAGTTCCCTCTCAGTGTTGAATACCAAAGAGAAGTATTCATTGAGGACCTCGCTCACTTCCACAGCCTCCGGGCATATCTTCCCACCTTTATCTCTAATCGGTCCTACCTTCACTCCTGTCATCCTTTTGTTCTTCACATAATTGAAGAATGCCTTGGGGTTTTCCTTTACCCTACTCGCCAAGGCCTTCTCATGCCCCCTTCTTGCTCTCCTCAGCCCCTTCTTAAGCTCCTTTCTTGCTACCCTATATTCCTCAATAGACCCATCTGATCCTTGCTTCCTAAACCTCATGTATGCTGCCTTCTTCCACCTGACTAGATTTTCCACTTCACTTGTCACCCATGGTTCCTTCACCCTACCATTCTTTATCTTCCTCACCAGGACAAATTTATCCCTAACATGCTGCAAGAGATCCTTAAACATCGACCACATGTCCATAGTACATTTCCCTGCAAAAACATCATCCCAATTCACACCCGCAAGTTCTAGCCTTATAGCCTCATAATTTGCCCTTCCCCAATTAAAAATTTTACTATCCTCTCTGATTCTATCCATTTCCGTGATAATGCTAAAGGTCAGGGAGCAGTGATCACTGTCCTCCAGATGCTCACCCACTGACAGATCTGTGACCTGACCCGGTTCGTTACCTAATACTAGATCTAGTATGGCATTCCCCCTAGTCGGTCTGTCAACATACTGTGACAGGAATCCATCCTGGACACACTTAACAAACTCTGCCCCATCTAAACCCTTGGAACTAATCAAGTGCCAATCAATATTAGGGAAGTTAAAGTCACCCATGATAACAACCCTGTTATTTTTGCACCTTTCCAAAATCTGCCTGCCAATCTGCTCCTCGCTATCTCTGCTGCTACCAGGGGGCCTATAGAATACCCCCAATAGAGTAAGTGCTCCCTTCCTGTTCCTGACTTCCACCCATACTGACTCAAAAGAGGATCCTGCTACATTACCCACCCTTTCTGTAGCTGTAATAGTATCCCAGACCAGTAATGCCACCCCTCCTCCCTTTTCCCCCCACTCTATCCCTTTTAAAGCACTGAAATCCAGGAATATTGAGAATCCATTCCTGCCCCAGTGCCAGCCAAGTCTCTGTAATGGCCACTACATCATAATTCCATGTATGTATCCAAGCTCTCAGTTCATCACCTCTGTTCCTGATGCTTCTTGCATTGAAGTACACACACTTTAGCCCTTCTACCTTACTACCTTTATACCCTTTATTCTGCTGCTCTTTCCTCAAAGCCTCTCTATATGTTACATCTGGCTTTACTCCATGCACTTCGTTCACTGCTCTATCGCTCTGGGTCCCATCCCCCTTGCAAATTAGTTTAAACCCTCCCGAACCATGCTAGCAAACCTACCAGCAAGGATATTGCTCCCCCTCGAGTTCAGGTGCAACCCATCCAATCTGTACAGGTCCCACCTTCCCCAGAAGAGATCCCAATGATCCAAAAATCTAAAACCCTGCCTCCTGCACCAACTCCTCAGCCATGCATTCAACTGCCATCTCCTCCAATTCTTACCATCACTATCACGTAGCACTGGCAGCAATCCTGAGAATGCCACCCATGTCTGAACACTACTGTAGTCTTGGTCCAGAAGATGGACAACAGACACAGTGACTGATGGAAAGTGTGGACCACAAGATAAAGGTTGAGCGAGCTAGGGATTTTGTTTTTGGAGAGAAGGACAATGAATTGTTAGAGGAGGACAAGATGATAGGAGGCATAGACCGAGTGGATAACCAGAGATATCCAGAGACTTTTTCCCAGGGTGGAAATGGCTAACAGCAGGGGGCATCATTTTAAGGCGATTGGAGGAAAGTATAGGTGAGATTTCAGAAGTAGTGTTTTTAGACAGAGTATGGTGGGGGTGTAGAACATCCTGCCAGGGGTGGTGGTAGAGGCAGATTCATTCGGGACATTTAAGGGAATCTTAGATAGGCACATGGATTTTAGAAAATTGGAGGGTTCCGGGCTGTGTAGGAGAGATAGGGTTAGATTTTTCAGAGTAAATTTATAAAGTTCAGTGCTTCATTGTGGGCTGAAGGGCCTATACTGTGCCATAATGTTCTATGTTCTACATTTTATATTCTATGTTCTATGTTGATCTGAACCATGAAGACACACAATATGATAGCAGCTTCTAACGCAAACGATCTCTCTATTTACTGCGTTTCCATCGTGCCAGTGATGAACTGGTGGCTGTTCCACCACTCACCTCATTCAAACAAGGATCTTTGCATTGCCTACAAGAGAAAATCTGCAGATACTGGAACTCCAAGCAATGCACACAAAATGCTGGAGGAGCTCAGCATCTATGGAAAAGAGTACAATCGATGTTTTGCACAGAGACCCTTTGTGTGTGTTTCTCTGTATTTCCTGATCACTATGGGTTCCTGCTGCTCCTGCTCAGCTGAGCAAAGAGAGGTGTGCTTTCCTTGTTTGTACTCTGGCTGTTGTCCCTGACTAACCCACTCATTGCAGCATGGTTGTGTAGTGGTTAGCACAATGCTTTACAGTACCAGTGACCCATCACTGCTGTAAGGAGTTAGTGCATTTCCCTGTGACTTCGTGGGTTTTCTCCGGGTGCTCTGGTTTCCTCCCATCGTCCAAAGATGTACCGGGTGGTATGTTAATTCATCATTGTAAGTTGTTCCGTGATCAGGCTAGGATTAAATTGGGGGGGGGGAGGTTAATGGTCAGCACGGCTCAAATGGCCAGAAAGACCCCTTCCGCACTGTCTATCAATCAATCAATCAATCAATTTGTTAGCTCAAAGGGTGAAATGTATTGTTAACGGAGGAATCCTAAGTGGTCCTGTTGCATAAGGCAGGGACGACAATCAATAAAATTGTAGGAAAATTAACACAACAGAACGTTCAAACAAATGAAATCATTTTAATAGTCCTCTCAAACAGGAACCACAACTAAATAAGTTACTATAATTGATTTAACCAACTATGAACACATCTAAAAATAAATTCCCTCCATTTCCTTTAATACTTCACTCAATAAACACTTCTGAAAATATTTATCTTTATATTTTAGCCAACTTTGATTTAGTCTTGTGAATTTTACTTCTTCCACCTTCTTAAATATTTGGAAGCAGTTCCTCTCCTTTCCTGTTGTTTTTAAACTTACCGCTTGAACCATGAAATTATGGAGTTTTACATCAGATGATATCCTTAAATTCGGAGTTGTTCGGTTGCTACCTGCAGCAAACTCCAGATTCACATTCCCAGCAGAAACATTCCTCACGCCAAAGGACAAAGACCAACACTTGCCATGTTTGCCATTCACTCTTCAGAGCTCCTGTTCTCTCAAGCACCAGGAAATTACTCAGCTGCCACTTTCTGGTGTTGGAACAAGATCTGGCAAAGTGAATATCTGGTGTAACCAATGGCTCCAGAAACTTCACTTACGTTTTCTGACCGAGATTCACCCCAACCTACACCATTTGCGACCAGCTCTTTAGTGTTGAGTAAGCTTGTCTCAGTGAGAACTGATCTCTGCATCAAGCTTTGAAATGCCTCTACCGTGACTTCAGTGAGCAGTTATAGAGCATTACCAGTGCCCCACATCATGTGTTAACACCCTATCCCAGCTCACTCATTGATAAAACACGTCTTCAGAATTTGAATCAGAATCAGGTTTAACATCACTGGCATATGTCGTGAAATGTGTTGTTTTGTGGCAGTACATTGCAATACATAATAATAAAACAACTATAAATTACAATAAGAAGTATATATAAAATAAAATTAAATTTTAAAAGTAATTAGTGCAAAACAAGAAGAAAAAAATACAGCAATGTAGTGTTCATGGGTTCTTGTCACTTCAATTTGCCTGTCACCACAATAGATCAACAGCAGACGCAATCTAAATGGCTCTTCACAGGGCTTTAGACCACCTGGACAACACAAACACCTACGTCAGGATGCTGCTCATCAACTATAGCTCAGCATTTAATACCATCATTCCCACAATCCTGATTGAAAAGTTGCAGAACCTGGGCCTCTGTACCTCCCTCTGCAATTGGATCCTCAACTTCCTAACCAGAAGACCACAATCTGTGCAGATTGGTGATAACATCTCCTCCTCGCTGCCGATCTACACTGGTGCACCTCAGGGGTGTGAACTTAGCCCACTGCTCTACTCTCTATATACACATGACCATGTGGATAGGCATAGCTCAAATACCATCTATAAATTTGCTGACGATACAACCATTGTTGGTAGAATCTCAAGTGGTGACGAGAGGGCATACAGGAGTGAGATATGCCAAATAGTGGAGTGGTGTCATAGCAACAACCTGGCACTCAACATCAGTGAGATGAAAGAGCTGATTGTGGACCTCAGGAAGGGTAAGATGAAGGAACACATACCAATCCTCATAGAGGGATCAGAAGTGGAGAGAGTGAGCAGCTTCAAGTTCCTGGGTGTCAAGATCTCTGAGGATCTAACCTGCTCCCAACATATCAGTGCAGTTATAAAGAAGGCAAGACAGCTTTATTAGGAGTTTGAAGAGATTTAGTATGTCAACAATACACTCAAAAACTTCTATAGATGTACTGTGGAGAGCATTCTGACAGGCTGCATCACTGTCTGGTATGGAGGGGCTACTGCACAGGACCAAAAGAAGCTGCAGAAGGTTGTAAATTTACTCGGCTCCATCTTGGGTACTAGCCTTTCTTGTCCCGATCCAAAAACATCTTCAAGCAGTGGTGTCTCCAGAAAGGCAGCATTCATTATTAAGGATCCCCAGCACCCAGGGCATGCCCTTTTCTCACTGTTACCATCAGGTAGGAGGTACAGAAGCTTAAAGGCACACACTCAGCGATTCAGGAACAGCTTCTTCTCCTCTGCCATCAGATTCTTAAATGGACATTGAACTCCTGGACACTACTTCACTTCTTAAATGTATATTATATCTATTTTTGCATGATTCTTAAACTATTCAATATACGTATACAGTAATTGATTTACTTGTTTATTTTTTTTCTCTTCCATTTTTGGATCGGGACAAGAAGGGCGGTGTGAGAGCTAAATTCTGAAGGAAGGCAGTTTTTTAAAAAACTTCTTCAAGTACAAGAAGGGTGAGACTGCACAGGCGCGTGACATAGACAGGACAGCACGGAAAGTTTAAAAAGAAGACAACCCTATACAGCGGGCAGCGGAGTGAGTGGCAGCAGAGTGTAGGGCTTTGGCTCAACGGGCTTAGGCGGTAACGGGAAGAGGCAAGAGTGAGGCACCAACTCTTTTTTTCCACCTTGGTGAATCGGCCCGGACAGACGGAGGAACAGCAGGTCTCACACATCTAACGGCTTAAAAAGTTTGTGTGTTTGGCGAGGTAAATGGGTGAGTAGACTTATTTTTCCTTGTTTCATTCCTGTAGAATTAGGTAGCATGTCTGCAGGGTTAGTGCTTTATTCAGGGTGTCAGATGTGGGAATCCTGGGAGACCTCCAGCCTCCCTGATGGCCACATCTGCACCAGGTGAACCGAGATTCAGCTCCTCGGAGACCGTGTTAGGGATCTGGAGCTGCAGCTTCATGACCCACTGCTTATTAGGGAAAGTGAAGAGGTGATAGACAGGAACTACAGGGAGGTAGTCATCCCTAGGCTACAGGGGTCAGAAAACTGGGTGACTGTCAGCAGAGGGAAGGGAAATGCCCGGATAGTGGAGAGCTCCCCTGTGGCTGCCCCCCTTCAGCAACAAGTATATCGTTTTGGATGCTGTTGAGGGGGATGACCTGACAGGGGACGGCCACGGTGACCGGGTCTCTGGCACTGAGCCTGGCGCTGTTGTGCAGGAGGGAAGGAGGAGAAGATGAATGCAGTAGTCACAGTGGATTCCATAGTCAGGGGAACAGACAGGAGATTCTGTGAGCCTGATAGAGATACCTGCATGGTGTGTTGCCTCTCAGGTGCCAGGGTACGGGATGTCTCGGATTGGGTCCAGAATATCCTGAAGGGAGAGGGCGAGCAGCCAGCTGTCTTGGTACATGTTGGTACCAATGACACAGATAGGAAAAGGGAGGAGGTCCTGAAGAGAGATTTCAGGGAGTTAGGAAGGGAGCTGAGAAGCAGGACCTCCTGGGTAGTAATCTCAGGATTGACACCTGTGCAACGTGCTAGCGAGGGCAAGAATTGTAGGATCAGGCAGATGAATGCGTGGCTGAGGGACTGGTGCAGGGGGCAGGGCTTCAGATTCTTGGATCATTGGAATCGCTTCTGGTGGAAGTATGACCTGTTCAAAAAGGATGGGTTTTACCTGAACCCGAAGGAGACAAATATCCTGGCAGGGAGGTTTAATAGAGCTGTTAGGGAGGGTTTAAATATTTAAATACAGCAGTTAGGGAGGGTTTAAACTAATTTGGCAGGGGGATGGGAACCGGAATGATAGAGCGGAAGAGGGGGAAAAACAGAAATAAATCTAAGATAGTGAGCAGTAAAGATGTCAGGAAGGACAGGCAGGTGATGGGGCAAATTTGAAGCTATTGGGATGAGTTGCAGTGCAATAAGGTTGCAGTGAAATCAAAGCAAAAAGTACTAAATACTGGACCTAAGGTGTTATACTTAAATGCACGCAGCATAAGGAATAAGGTGGATGATCTTGGTGTACATTTACAGATTGGCAGGTATGATATTGTGGCCATCACTGAGACGTGGCTAAAAGATGCACGTCCCTGGGAGCTGAATGTCCAAGGGTACACGGTGTTTCGGAAGGATAGGCAGGTAGATAGAGGGGGTGGCGTGGCTTTATCAGTAAGAAATGATATTAAATCATTAGAAGGAGTTGACATAGGATTGGAAGGTGCAGAATCTTTATGGGTTGAGCTAAGAAGTCGCAGGGGTAAAAGGACCCTGATGGCAGTTATATACAGGCCTCCTAACAGCTGCAGTGATGTGGACTACAAATTACAACAGGAAATAGAAAAGGCTTGCCAGAAGGGCAGTGTTATGATAATTGTAGGGGATTTTAACATGCGAGTGGATTGGGAAAATCAGGTCGGCACTGGATCTCAAGAAAGAGAATTTGTAGAATGTCTACGAGATGACTTTTTAGAACAGCTTGTTGTTGAGCCCACTAGGGGATCGGCTGTACTGGATTGGGTGTTGTGTAATGAACCAGAGGTGATTAGAGAGATTGAGGTGAAGGAACTGTTAGGAGACAGTGATCATAACATGATTGAGTTCACTGTGAAATTTGAGAAAGAGAAGTCGGAATCCGATGTGTCGGTATTGCAGTGGAGTAAAGGAAATTACAGTAGCATGAGAGAGGAACTGGCCAAGGTTGACTGGAAAGGGACACTAGTGGGAAGGACAGCAGAGCAGCAGTAGCTGGAGTTTCTGCGAGAAGTGAGGAAGGTGCAAGACAGATATATTCCAAAAAAGAAGAAATTTTTGAATGGAAAAAGGATGCAACCGTGGCTGACAAGAGAAGTCAAAGCCAAAGTAAAAGCAAAGCAGAGGGCATACAAGGAAGCAAAAATTAGTGGGAAGACAGAGGATTGGGAAGTTTTTAAAAGCTTACAAAAGGAAACTAAGAAGATCATTAAGAGAGAAAAGATAAATTATGAAAGGAAGCTAGCAAATAATATCAAAGAGGACACAAAAAGCTTTTTCAAGTATATAAAGAGTAAAAGACAGGTGAGAGTAGATATAGGACCGATAGAAAATGATGCTGGAGAAATTGTAACACCAGGAGCACCGGAAACAGTAGATGACCACAACAGACTCACAGTTCAAGTGTTGCCTCACCTGGAAGGATTATTTGGGGCCCTGAACGGTGGTGAGGAAGGAGGGGAAGCACCTGACTGAGTCTGCCCTGTTTATGACAACGCACGGCTTCAGGCTACTCTGTCCATGTAAACCTCTGCTTTACTGTGCCCACCATACTGACCCCTCTCACCTCTGCAGCCAACTCTTGGGAAAGACACAGTTTGCTTTATAAACGGTGGGGGCATGTCTCTGCTCACGGCAACGTCTGCTTTACCAAGGGGTGGGGGCATGTCTCTGCTCACGGTAAAGTCTGCTTTACTGGGGGGTGGGGGCATGTCTCTGCTCACGGTAAAGTCTGCTTTACCAAGGGGTGGGGGCATGTCTCTGCTCACGGTAAAGTCTGCTTTACCAAGGGGTGGGGGCATGTCTCTGCTCACGGTAACGTCTGCTTTACTGGGGGGTGGGGGCATGTCTCTGCTCACGGTAATGTCTGCTTTACCAAGGGGTGGGGGCATGTCTCTGCTCACGGTAAAGTCTGCTTTACTGGGGGGTGGGGGCATGTCTCTGCTCACGGTAACGTCTGCTTTACCAAGGGGTGGGGGCATGTCTCTGCTCACGGTAAAGTCTGCTTTACCAAGGGGTGGGGGCATGTCTCTGCTCACGGTAACGTCTGCTTTACCGAGGGGTGGGGGCATGTCTCTGCTCACGGTAACGTCTGCTTTACCAAGGGGTGGGGGCATGTCTCTGCTCACGGTAAAGTCTGCTTTACTGGGGGGTGTGGGCATGTCTCTGCTCACGGTAAAGTCTGCTTTACTGGGGGGTGGGGGCATGTCTCTGCTCACGGTAAAGTCTGCTTTACTGGGGGGTGGGGGCATGTCTCTGCTCACGGTAATGTCTGCTTTACTGGGGGGTGGGGGCATGTCTCTGCTCACGGTAAAGTCTGCTTTACCAAGGGGTGGGGGCATGTCTCTGCTCACGGTAAAGTCTGCTTTACCGAGGGGTGGGGGCATGTCTCTGCTCATGGTAACGTCTGCTTTACTGGGGGGTGGGGGCATGTCTCTGCTCACGGTAATGTCTGCTTTACCAAGGGGTGGGGGCATGTCTCTGCTCACGGTAACGTCTGCTTTACTGGGGGGTGGGGGCATGTCTCTGCTCACGGTAATGTCTGCTTTACCAAGGGGTGGGGGCATGTCTCTGCTCACGGTAAAGTCTGCTTTACTGGGGGGTGGGGGCATGTCTCTGCTCACGGTAAAGTCTGCTTTACTGGGGGGTGGGGGCATGTCTCTGCTCACGGTAACGTCTGCTTTACCAAGGGGTGGGGGCATGTCTCTGCTCACAGCAACGTCTGCTTTACTGGGGGGTGGGGGCATGTCTCTGCTCACGGTAAAGTCTGCTTTACTGGGGGGTGGGGGCATGTCTCTGCTCACGGTAAAGTCTGCTTTACTGGGGGGTGGGGGCATGTCTCTGCTCACGGTAAAGTCTGCTTTACTGAGGGGTGGGGGCATGTCTCTGCTCACGGTAACGTCTGCTTTACCAAGGGGTGGGGGCATGTCTCTGCTCACAGCAACGTCTGCTTTACTGGGGGGTGGGGGCATGTCTCTGCTCACGGTAAAGTCTGCTTTACTGGGGGGTGGGGGCATGTCTCTGCTCACGGTAAAGTCTGCTTTACTGGGGGGTGGGGGCATGTCTCTGCTCACGGTAAAGTCTGCTTTACTGGGGGGTGGGGGCATGTCTCTGCTCACGGTAAAGTCTGCTTTACTGAGGGGTGGGGGCATGTCTCTGCTCACGGTAAAGTCTGCTTTACTGGGGGGTGGGGGCATGTCTCTGCTCACGGTAAAGTCTGCTTTACCAGGGCGGTGGGGGCATGTCTCTGCTCACGGTAAAGTCTGCTTTACTGGGGGGTGGGGGCATGTCTCTGCTCACGGTAAAGTCTGCTTTACTGAGGGGGTGGGGGCATGTCTCTGCTCACGGTAAAGTCTGCTTTACTGGGGGGTGGGGGCATGTCTCTGCTCACGGTAAAGTCTGCTTTACTGGGGGGTGGGGGCATGTCTCTGCTCACGGCAACGTCTGCTTTACTGGGGGGTGGGGGCATGTCTCTGCTCACGGTAAAGTCTGCTTTACTGGGGGGTGTGGGCATGTCTCTGCTCACGGTAAAGTCTGCTTTACTGGGGGGTGGGGGCATGTCTCTGCTCACGGTAAAGTCTGCTTTACTGGGGGGTGGGGGCATGTCTCTGCTCACGGCAACGTCTGCTTTACTGGGAGGTGGGGGCATGTCTCTGCTCACGGTAAAGTCTGCTTTACTGGGGGGTGGGGGCATGTCTCTGCTCACGGTAAAGTCTGCTTTACTGGGGGGTGGGGGCATGTCTCTGCTCACGGTAAAGTCTGCTTTACTGGGGGGTGGGGGCATGTCTCTGCTCACAGCAACGTCTGCTTTACCAAGGGGTGGGGGCATGTCTCTGCTCACGGTAACGTCTGCTTTACTGAGGAGTGGAGGCCTATGTTCCCGCTAAGCTATGCGCGTGCACACACGTTTTTCAACCAGCGCACAAAGGAAATTAATGTGCGCACAAAAGGTTAGTTACCTAAAATAATGTAGTAATTAATAATTATACTTACTGAAAATAATCTTTTAGCTAAATATTTCTGTTAACTAGTTAGTTGGTTTTTCAAATACCACAATGTACATCACTAGTTTACGTCACCTCACCTTTCCTGTTCCGGTTTGTACAGCTGCATCACGGTGGCAGCCATCTTTGGCGGACAGTGTTCATATCGTAAAGTTTATCAAGATCTGTTTCAAATCCTGTAGCTAGCTTACTAAGTTTTTATTGCAAAAAATATTGATTCACTATGTTGAATTCAAAAGAAGCGAAGGGCGTGAAGCGCAAAAGAACTTAAAATTTGTTTAAAGTTGAATGGCTTAACAAAATAGCAGAAACTGCTACACCAAAAGCTCATGAGGACATTAACACTCAGCTACGAGAAATATTTACATGTGATTTGGAAACTGGAGTTATTTGTTTGTATTGTCATAAGGCAAAATTTTCTGGAGAATTTGCTAATGGAAAGAAATGGGCAACTTGACTTTTTGAAGTTCATTTGGCAAGTTAAAAGTTAAAGTTAAAGTCTGTCCTGAGCCATATAGGCTCATCAGGCTGGTGCTTATGCCGGTTTCCGTGGCGTGAAGCGACTGAGAGTACGAGACTTCCCCCCCCCCCCCCCCCAGATAGGACGCCAGTCTATCGCGAGGTTAACCCCCAGCATTTTGCCGCTACCCATTTTCAGCTGGGTGGACTAGAGCAATGTGTGGTTAAGTGCCTTGCTTAAGGTCATTTGGCAAGTAACTTTGCTCAAATGGTGGTACTTGTACTTCAAAATGAACAGTTTTGTGACCTTGCACAGTTGATGGACATTGGGGGAACCTTTCTTGCGTCTAGTGCAGACTGTGAGAAGAGGTTTTAGCCTAATGAATCAACTCAAAAACAAGCTGAGGAACCGTTTAGGTGAACGTCATTTGAATATGTTAATGAGAATCAAAAGCTATCAATTGGATGGAAGTTCTATTAGCCTAGACAGAGTTTACAAAGAATGGGTAAATGCCAAAGACAAAAGAGAGAAAGAAATAACTGAGTGACTTAAGTATGTAAACACGAGGAAATCTGCAGATGCTGGAAATTCAAGCAACACACACAAAATGCTGGTGGAACAGAGCAGGCCAGGCAGCATCTATAGGAAGAAGTACAGTTGACGTTTCGGGCCGACACCCTTCAGCAGGCTTGGAGAAAAGAAGATGAGGAGTAGATTTAAAAGGTTGGGCGGGGGGGGGGGGGGGGAGAAACACCAGATGATAGGTGAAACCGGGAGGGGGAGGGATGGAGTAAAGAGCTGGGAAGTTGATCGGTGAAAGAGATACAGGGCTGGAGAAGGGGGAGTCTGATAGGAGAAGACAGAAGGCCATGGTAGAAAGGAAAACGGCCATGGATTGACATATTGGAATGGAATGGGAGTGGGAAGTGGAATTAAAATGGGTGGTCACTGGGAGATGCTGCTTCTTCTGGTGGATGGAGCGTAAGTGCTCGGTGAAGCTGTCTCTCAATCTGTGTTGGGTCTCACTGATATACAGGAGGCCATACCGGGAACACTGGATACAGTATATGACCCCTACAGACTCACGGGTGAAGTGCCGCCTCACCTGGAAGGACTGTTTGGTGCCCTGAACGGTAGTGAGGGAGGAGGTGTAAGGGCAGGTGTAGCGCTTGTTTCGCTTGCAAGCATAAGTGCCAAGAGGGAGATCAGTGGGGAAGGACAAAAGGAGAAAGGAGTCATATAGGGAGTGATTCCTGTGGAAAGAAAAAGTGGGGAGGGGGTAGGCAAAGATGTGATTGGTGGTGGGATCCAGTTGGAGATGGTGGAAGTTGCAGAGAGTTATGTGATGGACGAGGAGGCTGGTGGGGTGGTAGGTGAGGACAAGAGGAACCCTATCCATGGTAGAGTGGTGGGAGAATGGAGTAAGAGCAGATGTGCTTGAAATGGAAGAGATGCGGTTGAAGGTAGTGTTGATGGGTGTAAGATTCAAAATTAAGATGTGCGTTTCTGAAAGAGGTCTGATTTAAAGTCAAAGGACAAATGTGATTTAATTATGTCTAGGGACAAATGTGATTTAATTATGTCTGATAAGCAGGAATGCAGAAGCCCTGACGAGATTACTTGCTTGTGGAATCATTGAAGTCCTGAGATATGGACTATTGTTTTACAGAAATGTGTAAAAAAACAACTCCAAATATGGAATGGGATAAGGGAGGAGGGGTGGTAAGGAAGAAGGATAAAACCTGCTGCCCTGTAAGGTTCAGGGTTCCCTTCTCTGAAGGGGCCCAGCTCTGCAGAACTGTTAATAAACTTTGTTTCCTTGAATTTGTCTTGAAGCCATTATTCGGGAGCGTGGCTCGTTTCTGACAATGGGGGACGAAGGGAAGCCCCTTTCTTTGAAAAAGGAGGACATCTCCTTTCATTCTAGAATGAAAAGCCTTATCCTGAGAGCAAATGTGGAGGAGACAGAGGAATTGAGAGAAGGGGATGAGGTAGGGTGGGATGAGGTGTACTCCAGGTAGCTGTAAGAGTCCGTGGGTTTATAATAGACATCAATAGATAAGCTGTCTCCAGAAATAGACACAGTAAAGTTGAGAAAGGGGAGGGAGGTGTCAGAAAAGGGCCAGGTGCATTTGAGGACAGGGTGGAAATTGGAGGCAAAGTTGATGAAGTCAATTAGCTCCGCGTGGGTGCAGGAAACAGCACCAAAGCAGTCGTCAGTATAGCATAGGAAAAGTGGGTGATGGACACCAGCGTAGGCTTGGAACAGACTGTTCCACATAGCGGACAAAAAGGCAGGCATTGCTAGGACCCACGCAAATGAGTTCCCTTGGCTACACCTTTAGTTTGAAGGAAGTGAGGAGGAGCCAATGGAGAAATTATTAAGAGTGAGGATAAGTTCTGCTAGACGGAGGAGAGTGGTTCTGAAGGGTAACTGGTTGGTTCTGGTGTCCAGAAAGAAACGGAGAGCTTTGAGGCCTTCTGGTGGGGGATGGCGGTGTATTGGAACTGGACGTCCACGGTGAAAATAAGATAATGAGGGCCAGGGGGGAATTTAAAATCATTGGAAAGATCTGACCAGGCGCTGATCTCTGGCTGACCCCTAACTGAACCTCAGGTGACCCCTGGCTGACCCCCCCCCCCCCCGTTGGTTTGCGGGGCCAAGGCACCAATACCGGAAATTACCGCGCGAGGCGGGGCCATAGCGGTTGCGGTGCACGCCGGGACAAGGTGCCGCCATGTTGCCTGCCGGCAGCGCGTTGAGGTATTGGGGCGCTCCTTCATTAATTCCCCCCACACGCACGAACACTTCCGGCGCTCCCTCATTAATCTCCCCACACGCTCGAACACTTCCGGCGCTCCCTCATTAATCTCCCCACACACACGAACACTTGCGGCGCTCCCTCATCAGCCTCCGGCACTGACGCTCTCTCTGTTCGACAGGCTGAGCCGGGCGCTGGCTGAGGTGGCGAAGCGAAGCGGCGACGAGGAGCGGCGGCTCCGGGAGAATCGGGGACGGTGGAGCGGGACCGTCCAACCCGGGTCAGTGTTTCCGGTACAAACACACCCACTGTCAGTCCTTAGTGACCACCCAACCCCGTGTTGTTCGGTAACCACAGGAATTCCAACCATGAGCTTCCTCTTCACACACAACACCCGCACCCTCCTCCCACCTCTTCTGTCCTCCCCTTCCCCTCCAAATCGCTAACCATCTTCTGCACCTCTGTCAACACCCTCCACTCCTCCCATCCTCTCCCCTCCCCACCCCTTGCTCCTTTCCCTCTCTATTCACCCCCCGTCCTCATCCCCCTCCCCTCACCCTCTAAACCCCCAGCCCCGAATCCTCTCCCCATTCCCTCCAACTCCACATCCTCTAAACCCCCACCCCTGTCCCTGCTGCTCCCTAAAATCCCGATGCAATGAGTATTGTAGCTGTAAAATCACAAGATAGAGGAGCAGAATTTTAGCTATTCAGCCCATCAAGTCTGCCATTCCAATATGGCTGATTTATTATCCCTCTCAACCCAATTCTCCTGCCTTCTCCCTGTAACCTTTGACACCCTGACTAATCAAGAACCTATCAACCTCCCTTTAAATATACTCAAAGACTTGGCCTGCACAGTTGTCTATGGCATGAATTCCTCAGATTCATCATGCTCTGGCTAAAGAAATTGGTCTTCATCTCTGTTCTAAATGGATGACCTATTCTGAGGCAGTGTCCTCTGGTCCTAGACTCTCCCACTATAGGAAACATCCTCTCCACATCCATCTATCTAGGCTTTTTAATGTTTGATCAGTTTCAATGAGATCTCGCCTCATTCATCTAAGCTCCAGTGCGTACAGGCCCAGAGCGAACACTCCTCATGTTGAAACACACATAAAATGCTGGAGGAATTCAGCAGGTCAGGCAGCATTTAGGAAACGAGTACTGTCAACGTTATGGGCCAAAATGTCGACTACTTTTTCCAGAGATGCTACCTGGCCTGCTGAGTTCCTCCATCGTTTTGTGTGTGTTGCTCAGATTTCCAGCATGGGCAGACTTTCTCTTGTTTGTGATTGGACACCCATATGTTAACCCTTTCATTCCTGGGATCATTCTCCTGAACCTCCTCTGGACCCTCTCCAATGTCAGCACGTTTTCTTCAATAAAGAGCACGAAACTGCTCACAATATTCCAAGTGTGGTCTGAACAATTTCTTCTAAAACCTCAACATTACATTGTAGTCCTCCCGAAGGACTGGCCAGTGGAGAGTATTGTGTTGTGTCGCAGACTGTGTGTTGTCAGAGTTACAGTATCCTGTCACTGAGGGATTCTTCATGTTTATTCCCAGGAAGGGCCATGCTGCAGACATCCTCAAGAAGGAAGGAGTTGCCACCAACAAGACGGAAGAACATTCAGAGAGCTCTGGTGGGGCAGAAATTTACATTTAAGATTAATCTTTAAGATAAAAATTGAAATAAAATTAGCTTTATTTGTCACGTATATCAAAATGAACAACGAAATGCATCATTTGCATCAATGACCAACACAGTCCGAGGCTGTGTGGGGGAAACCCACAATGTACTAATCCTTATCAGCAACATGAGTGAATCTGCAGATGCTGGAAATAAGTAAAAAACACACCTGCCCCCACACTTCTTCCCTCACCACCATCCCAGGCCCCAGACAGTCCTTTCAGGTGAGGCACCACTTCACCTGCGAGTCAACTGGGGTGATATACTGTATCCTGTGCTCCCGATGTGGCCATTTATACATTGGAGAGACCCGCCGCAGACTGGGAGACTGTTTCGCCGAACACCGGCGCTCGGTCCTCCAGCAGTGGCGGGATCTCCCTGTGGCCACACACTTCAATTCCATAGACCACTCCCACTCCGGCATGTCTGTCCATGGCCACCTCTACCATCAAGATGAGGCCACACGCAGGTCGATGGAGCAATACCTTATCTCCCGCCTAGGTAGCCTCCTTCCTGCCGGCATGAACATCCAACTCACTGACCTCCGTTGATACCCCTGCCCCCCACCCTTACCCCCATCCCTATCTATTATTTTAGTCTGGTTCTCTTTCTCTTTTCCCCCCTCACTATAATCTCTCCCCCCAGCCCTACCTTTCTTTCTCTTTTATTTCCCATAATTCTCCACCTTCCCCCTAGCCTGTGGGACTGAGCTGGGAGAACCCCTACAGCGCATCTTCAACATGAGCCTGGAGCAGAGAAGAGTACCCAGACAGTGGAAAACATCCTGTATTGTCCCGGTACCGAAGAAACCACAACCAAAGGAGTTGAATGACTTCAGACCTGTTGCCTTGACGTCGCACGTGATGAAGACCGTGGAGCGGCTGATAATACAGAATCTGAGGCTACAAACCAGGCACGCCCAGGATCCTCTTCAGTTTGCGTATCAGGAGAAGGTGGGAGTGGAGGATGCTATCACGTATTTGCTGCACAAATCCCTCTCTCACCTGGATGGGGTCAGTGGTGCTGTGAGGATTACATTCCTGGACTTCTCTAGTGCTTTTAACACCATCCAGCCCAGGATCTTAAGGCACAAACTAACGGAGATGGGAGTAGACTCTCACATGGTGGCTTGGATAGTGGACTACTTGACAGATAGACCTCAGTATGTGCGGTTGGGAGACTGTAGGTTTGACACAGTGGTCAGCAGCACAGGAGCGCCGCAGGGGACCGTGCTCTCTCCAGTCCTATTCACCCTGTACACATCAGACTTCCAATATAACTCGGAGTCCTGCCATGTGCAGAAGTTTGCTGATGACACGGTCATAGTGGGGTGTGTCAGGAATGGACAGGAGGAAGAGTATAGGAAACTGATACAGGACTTTGTGATATGGTGCAACTCAAATTACCTGCGTCTCAATATCACCAAGACCAAGGAGATGGTGGTGGACTTTAGGAGATCTAGGCCTCATATGGAGCCAGTGATCATTAATGGAGAATGTGTGGAGCAGGTTAAGACCTACAAGTATCTGGGAGTGCAGTTAAACGAGAAGCTAGACTGGACTGCCAACACAGATGCCTTGTGCAGGAAGGCACAGAGTCGACTGTACTTCCTTAGAAGGTTGGCGTCATTCAATGTCTGTAGTGAGATGCTGAAGATGTTCTATAGGTCAGTTGTGGAGAGCGCCCTCTTTGTGGTGGCGTGTTGGGGAGGCAGCATTAAGAAGAGGGACGCCTCACGTCTTAATAAGCTGGTAAGGAAGGCGGGCTCTGTCGTGGGCACAGAACTGGAGAGTATGACATCGGTAGCTGAGCGAAGGGCGCTGAGTAGGCTATGGTTAATTATGGAAAACCCTGAACATCCTCTGCATAGCACCATCCAGAGACAGAGAAGCAGCTTCAGCGGCAGGTTGCTATCGATGCAATGCTCCTCAGACAGGATGAAGAGATCATTACTCCCCAATGCCATTCGGCTTTACAATTCAACCGCCAGGAGTAAGATATGTTAAAGTGCCGGGGTCAGGACTGAGCTTAAGTTACCATTCAATGTATTTCTTAGTAAACTATTTAAGAACTTTTTAAAAGCTATTTATTAATGCTTTTTGAGAGGGTGATTTTAGATGCATATTTATATTGAGTTAAGTATTGTATGTAATTAGTTTTGCTACAATAAGTGTATGGGACATTGGAAAAATGTTGAATTTCCCCATGGGGATGAATAAAGTATCTATCTATCTAGCCCATTTCCCTCCAGCCTATCACTTCCCAGCTCTCTACTTTATCCCTCCCCCCACTTCTTATCCCCCCTCGACCATCCCATGTTACTTCACTCCTGATGAAGGGTTTCGGCCCGAAACGTCGTTATTACCTCCTCCCATAGATGCTGTCTGACCTGCTGAGTTCTGCCAGCATTTTGTGTTTTTTAATCCTTATCAGTATGTGTTTGGAATGTGGGAGGAAACTGGAACACCCAGAGAAAACCCACGCGATCACGGGGAGAAAGTTCAAATTCTTAACAGACGATTGAACTTGGGTTGCTGGCACTGTTTACACACAGAGTGGTGGGTGCATGAACGTGCTGCAGGGGTGGTGGTAGAGGTAGGTACATTAGGGACGTTTAAGAAACTCTTGGATTGGCACATGGGTGAAAGAAAACTGGAGCGTTACATGGGAGGTGATCTCAGAGTAGGTTAAATGATTAGCACAAAGAGCCTGTAGTTAGAGGTACGGTGCATTAACAGGCCCTTCCAGCCCAATGTAATTTATAGTTTTTAATTGTGTATTGCAGTGTAGTGCTGCTGCAAAACAACAAATTTCTCAACATATTCTGGTGATATTAAACCTGATTGTAATTTTTCCCCTCAGGTTCCTATGAAATCTCTCCCCTGTTGCATTGGAAACTGATCTGTGGTTGATTGTTAAGCACTTCTATCAGCTTGATAATTTTACAGATGTTGTGCTGTAAGGAGTTAATTCTTGTTTTGGACCGAATGCCTGGGTAATGGGTCAGAGTAGGTGTGTGTGTGGGATGGCCTCCAGGGTTCCCTGTGCTCTCACTGGGTCTATTCCCTTCTTAGAGTCTCTATCCTCACAGAAGGGGATAACAGTTAACAATTTCCATGCATTTGTTTGGGTGAACACCTACACTCTCACTTAGGCTGTTTGTTGCATTGATTTACAGATAGAGAGGCACAGGCCCTTTGGCCCATTGCATCCATGCTGACCATCAACACCCATTTACACTCATCTTACATTAAATTCCACATTTTATTCTCGCAACTTAACTGACAGCAGCCAGTTAACCCAGCAACACACACACCTTTGCGCTGTGGGAGAAGCTGAATCATTGGGGAGAAGCCCATCAGGGAAAACGTACAAACTCCACACAGACAGCACCCAAGGTCAGGATTGAGGGGACATCAGCAGATGTAAAACCAATTCTGGGGAACAGGGGTTCCTATACATCATCACCGTTTCCCCTCCCTTCAGCCCCCCCCATCTCCTGTAAACTGGAAGTGTTTAAGCCTAAATTAGTCTGCCTGCAGTTATTTCCCAAACTACACAGTAACAGAAAAGCCCCCAGACCAAACCTCCAGACTAAGGGTAGAGACTTGCTTTACAGGACAACAAGCCCCCATTCCCTTCAGTATCAGTGTGGACGTACAGGACACAGCATGCAATTCCCCACCCATCTGGCTTCACCTGTCACCTTCTAGCCTGTACTGCTTCCCCTTCTCCCCCCACCTTCTTGTTCTGGCTTCTTCCCCATTACTTTTCAGTCCTGATGAAGGCTCTTGGCCTAAAATGTCAACTGTCTTCGTTTCCATAGATGCTGCCTGACCTGATGAGTTCTTCCAGCACTCTGTGTGTGTTCCTCTGGATTTCCAACATCTGTAAAATCTCTCGTGTTTATGCTTTTGAAAAAACCGGAGGCTGAACGTCTGTGAGTTTCCAAGTGTAGTGAAAGTCTGGAGGTGGCATGTCTTGTGGTTGAGGACTGTGTGTGGCTGGGTGGGTGCGAGGAAAGGGGCCTATTTCACTGTTGTTCTTCTGCAGGTTGTGGGCATGCTATGTTGGCGCCAGAATGTGAGGCCTACCTGTTGGCACATTCTCAGATTGTGTTGGTTGTTAACATAAACAGTACATTTCACTGCGTGTTTCGTTGTACATGTGGTAAATAAATAGACCATAGAATGGTACAGCATAGGAACAGACCCCTTGGCCCACAGTGTTCTGTGAATGGCCAACTAAACTAATCCCTTCTGCATCCACATCCTCCCATTTTCCTCACATTCATGTGCCTGTCTAAACGTTTCTTAAAGGTCTCTGTTTCTGCCTCTACCGCCACCCGAGGCAGAGCATTCCAGATACCCACTTTGTCTGTGCAGAGAAAGCTTGCCCATCACATCTCTTTTGAAGTTACCCTCTCTCACCTTAAATGCATGCCCTCTGGTATTAGACATTTCAACCCTAGGAAAAAGATACTGTCTGTCTGATGAATTTGAATCTGTAAAATCTAAGTCTGGATGTAGAACTCAGTTCACATTCCCTTCATGTTCTATTACAGGACAGGTCTGTGGTAGAGATGAGCTGCAGGAGCTGGAAGTGTTGAATAAAGCACTAGCTAAAGCCTTTCGAATACGACAGACACACAGCAGAATGCTGGAGGCAGAGCTGATGCAAGTGGGCAGTCCTGCAAGCAGCACCACGGTGATGGACAGAAGCTCAACAAAGGTGGCCAGGAGCGATTCACCAGGCATTACTCGTGGGTCAGCCAGTGTAAAGGTGGGTACTCGGGTGGTACCTTCACGGAGTGGTCTGGCAGATGGGCTCAGTGGGAAGAGGACTACAGCGCATTCTGCCTCCTCCAGGAAACCAGTGGCTGTTGCGTTGAAAGCTCCATACAAAACCGAGCAGGTGGGGAGGAGGTGGTCCGCTGCAGGACATGCTCCTCAGTGCTCTTTGCAAAGGCGGCCACGAGCACAGGGAGTCATAGCCACACAGCATCCAGTTCAAAGGTCAGGAGACAGAATCCTCTCTGTGAACCCCACCCTGAGGACGTTCCGAGGCCAAGTACAGACCCCTGCAGACCCAGACACCGGTTCCGCTGCACCATTTCCTCTTGTTAAGCAGCAAACCGAGAAAAGTACTGAAGAGCCACCGAAGGCAAGTGTTTGCAAAGGGGACGAGCTGCAGACTGACATCTCTATTGTGGAGATCCCCACAGTAATCACGCTTCAAACAAGCAGGTAAGAAGTTTTAAATTACACTTAACCAGTACAAGTGAAACTCATAGAATTCCACAGGACCTTGTCAGGGAAGAGGCAGACTTTGGGCTGGGGTGTTGAGAACAAGAGCCTACGCTCTCGGGACAGAGATGAGAAGAATTTTCTCCCTACGGAAGGTAGAGAAGCTTTGCAGATCAGTAGTTTCTTTAGATATCAAGAGAATGAACGTATGTGGGGTCACTGTTGAAAGTGGTGCTGAGCCAAAAGATCAGTCATGTGGGATAGCAGGCTCAAAGGGCTGAGTGGCTCTTGAGGAAGTAGAGGGATAGGAATGAGTGTAGAGGACTTGGAGGTGATGGAGGGAACTGAGGGAAAGGTAACGGGGATTTTTTTCCAATGGGAATTGGGGAGGTGAGCTTCATTCGTGAGGTAGATTTTGTTTCAATGGCAGTTGGGGAAGTGACCTGCACTCATGATGGGGATTTTGTTCCAGTGGGAATTGCGAGGTGAGCTTCGATCATTTGCTTCATTTCTAGTTTGAGAATTTAACAGAATGTTCCTTTTGGCACAATTACATTACAGCCATCGGAAGAGTAACGCATTCCTAAACTTCCACAGGTCTTCACTGCAGCTTCCAGCAACATGGAGAAAGCAACGCAGCCGAAACACACGGTAAGCACGTTGTCCGCAACAGTACTCCCCGGCATCTTCAGGAATGTTTGTTAATTCCACTGTCAAATACTTCTCCTTTTGTGTGTGTGTGTCCCCCCCCCCCCCGTTTGCCTCTGTTAAATACTTCCCCCATTGTATGCCCCTCTCAGTGTTGTCTACCTGGTAATAATAGACTCTGTATAGACGAAGGGTCTCGGCCCGAAACGTCCACAGCGCTTCTCCCTATAGATGCTGCCTGGCCTGCTGTGTTCCACCAGCATTTTGTGTGTGTTGTTCTCTGTATAGAGAGCTGGGTTTCACTTTGCAACCCTCGCCATTAGCTAGTGAGTGAGTAAATAGATGGATGAGCAAAGGAAGGGAAAGGATTACTTCTCTGGGCTGAAGCTCTTTCCTTGATTCCAATCACATCACTGTCACCAGCCTCCTCTAATTCCTTTTATAAGAGAATCTGACACCACAGAGTAGAAACAACACACACAAAATGCTGGTGGAACACAGCAGGCCAGGCAGCATCTATAAGGAGAAGGACTGTCGATATTTCGGGCTGAGTCCCTTTCAGGACTAACTGAAAGGAAAGATACTAAGAGATTTGAAAGTTGTGGGGGGAGGGGGAAATGCAAAATGATAGGAGAAGACCAGAGGGGGTGGGGTGAAGCTGAGAGCCGGAAAGGTGATTGGCAAAAGGGATACAGAGCTGGAGAAGGGAAAGGATCATGGGACGGGAGGCCTTGGGAGAAAGAAAGGTGGGGGGGAGCACCAGAGGAGCACTCAGATTGGAGGAACAACACCTTATATACCGGCTGGGTAGCCTCCAACCTGATGGCATGAACATTGACTTCTCTAACTTCTGTTAATGCCCCTCCTCCCCTTCTTACCCTATCCTTGACATATTTAGTTGTTTGTTTTTTCTCTCTCTCTCTGCCCATCACTCTGCCTGTTCTCCATCTCCCTCTGGTGCTCCCCCCTCCCCCTTTCTTTCTCCCAAGGCCTCCCGTCCCATGATCCTTTCCCTTCTCCAGCTCTGTATCACTTTTGCCAATCACCTTTCCGGCTCTCAGCTTCACCCACCCCCTCCGGTCTTCTCCTATCATTTCGCATTTCCCCCTCCCCCCACAACTTTCAAATCTCTTAGTATCTCTCCTTTCAGTTAGACCTGACGAAGGGTCTCAGCCTGAAATGTCGACAGTGCTTCTCCTTATAGATGCTGCCTGGCCTGCTGTGTTCCACCAGCATTTTGTGTGTGTTGTTTGAATTTCCAGCATCTGCAAATTTCCTTGTGTTTGCACCACAGAGTAGACTATTATTTCAGGTGTTGTTTGATTTCTTTTGTTCTCCAGCTTGTGGGACAAAGTGTTCAAGAGCAAAGCCGTTACCATTCAGGGGAGGACCCACTTCATGGAAAGGATCCAGTCAGCCGTATCCTTTCACCAGAGAATCACAACTCAGAAACAGGCCCTTCACATCACCGTCCATGCTGACCAAGAGTCCTAACTAGTCTAGTCCCGTTTGTCTGTGTTTGGCTTATATCCCTCTCAAACCTTTCCTATCCATGAACCTTTTAAATGCCTTTTAAATCCTTGAAGACCGAATCCATCGATTCTTCACAATCTGCAGGCACAGCTACACTATAAAACAGAGCAGTACAGTGCAGGCCCTTCGGCCAACAACGATGCTGTACTGTCCTTTTAACCCACTCCAAGAACAATCTAACTCTTCCCTCATACATAGCCCTCCACTTTTCTATCTTCTGTGTTACCTGTTTGAGTCTCTTAAATGTCCAAAATGTATCTACCTGTACCATCATCCCTGGCAGTGTGTTCCATTCTCTCTGTGTGAAAAAAAATTACTTCTGACATCCCTCCTATGCTCTTCTCCAGTCACCTTAAAATTATGCCCTCTTGTATGAGTCATTTGGGAAAAGTATCTGGTTGTGCACTGAGTCTGTGCCTCTAAATTATGCCCACTTGGGAAAAGTCTTTGGCTGGCTGGCTGTGCCTCTAAGTCTCTTTTCAGTGGATTGTATTTAATATCAACACTGCTACTTTTTCCATTGTAAATCCTGGTTCAAAAGTTGTGATTGTGCTGAAGTGAAGATGGGAGGTGCAGCAATTTCAACCCTTTGAGCTATTTCCCTCAGCTTATGGTGCAGTTCCATTCACAGCTTCCATCTGTGAGTAACGCGGAGATTGAAGAGCAATTAGACCACATCTCTGATCTGTACCGGTGCATCAACCAGTACATGTACACAGACTCTCTGCTCAATTCCATCGGTATGTTCTTTACAGATTGTCATTAAAAGCAAACAATGCTGCAAATGCTCACCAGTAGAAAGCGGAAAAGAACTGATGTTTCAGGTCCAAGACTTTAGCAAAGTCTTTGATAAGGTCCCACATGGGATGTTAGTTAAGAAGGTTCAGCTACTTGGCATTCAGAATGAGGTTGTAAATTGGATTTGGCATTGCCTTCATGGGAGAAGCCAGAGAGTAGTGATAGATTTTTCCGTCTTTGACTGGATTCTTGTGACTAGTGGTGCACTGCAGAAATCAATGCTGGGCCCATATTAATAATCTGGATGGTAGCGTGGTAAACTGGATCACCAACTTTGCTGATGACACCAAGATTCGGGGTGTAGTGGACAGTGAGAAATTCTACCAGCTTGCAACAGGATCAAGACCAGCTGGTGAAGTGGGCTGAAAAATGGCAGATGGAATTAAATGCAGACAATTGCAAGGTGCTGCATTTCAGTAGGACCAACCAGGGTAGGTCTTACACAGTGAACAGTAGGGCACTGGGGAGTGTGGTAGAACAAAGAGATCTAGGAATACAGGCCCATAATTCATTGAAAGTGGCGTCACAGGTAGATAGGGTCATAAAGAAAAATTTTGGCACATTGGCCTTCATAGATCAAAGTATTGATTGTAGGATTTGGGATGTTGAAATTGTATAAGATGTTGGTGACGTCTAATTTGGAATTTTGTGTGCAGTTTTGGTCATCTACCTACAGGAAAGATATAAATAAGATTGAAATAGTACAGAGAAAATTTACAAAGATATTGCCAGGACTGGAGAACCTGAGTTTTAGAGAAAGATTTGAAAAGGTTAAGACTTTGTTCCTTGGAACTTAGAAGATTAAGAGATTTGATAAAGATATACAAAATTATGAGGGGTATAGATAGAGTAAATGCAAACTATGGGTTAATGTGGGTTAAGGTTGAAAGGTGAAATGTTTAAGGGGAACATGAGGGGGAATTTCTTCACTCAGGATGGTGAAAGTGTGGAACGAGCTGCCAGTGGAAGTGGTGGGTGTGGGTTCATTTTCAAAGTGTAAGAAAAATTTGGATAGGTACATGGATGGGAGGGGTGTGGTCTGGGTGCAGGTTGATGGGAGTAGGCAGATTAATGGTTCAGTGTAGACTAGATGGGCTGAAGGACATGTTTCTATGTTATAGTGTTCTATAACTCTGTGACCCTTTGTCAGAACAAAGAACGAGAAAAAACACATTTGTTTCCATTAGCAGAGAAGGTGAGGGAAGAATGGGAGAAAGAAGGGAATATCTCTGGTAGGGTGAGACCAAATTCCTTACTGTGGCAGCGAGGAGCAAATTACTGTGTGTAATGTTTTACTGATTACAACACTGAGAGACCTGCCCAGCAGACCAGACCATTCAGAGGATTAGAGATACAGTGCAGAACAGGCTGTTTCGGCCCTTCTAGCCTATTCGTGAGACAAGTTACAATGACCAATTACCAAACATACTAACTGGTACGTCTTTGGGAGGAAACCAGAGCAGCCGGAGGAAACCCACGCAATCACAAGGGGAGCATACTTGCAAACAGTATCGGAATTGAATTCTGAATTCAGACGCTCCAAGGTGTAATAGTGTTGTGCTACGCTATTGCAGTGCCCTGACAGTTCCTGTTGACAGTCTGATTTAGACATTATTATATTCCATTTGTGAAAGATCAACTGGCTCATGAGGCCTTATTTTGACAAGATATCTTTGGAAAGTTTTGATTGGAGATTATCTGCCAATATTAAGCTTCCATCTGCTGGAGATGTAATGAACAGTTGATATCACTCATGTTCAGATGGTTGAAATGTATGAGAAGCTGTTTCTCACACCCTTCCAGATTGTTTAATTGTGGTCCTCCAGTACAGATATTGTGTATCATGTTGTGATTGCTGTTTACTCCAGCATGGTCATGTCACCCATCTCATCGATTGCTGTTTGAAGGAACTTTTTTTGTGTAGGAAATGGAGTTAAAATCCAGACCTCTGCACTCCTACTGGAACTGTGGGAGCTGACCTCAGTCCACCTTCCGTTCCAAGGTTGTGCTCATGGCTGGCTTCCTTGATAAATAAGAATTGTTTTTATTCACAGATGCTCTCAGTTGTCAGCGGGAATGTGAGCGAGAGGAGGCACTGGACAGATGCCAGGAGACTCTATCTAGCCTCCTTCACTGCATTCAGCAGTTGAGAGATGGTGAGTGCCAGCATTTTCTCCTTACAGCCCACAAGCCTTTGATGCTTCACATCTGACTACGTGGAGCAAACTCACCGATCTGTATAGATTCTGAAAGTGCATCTGCCACTGATAAGGGTATTCTCTGCATTGGCCATGTGAAATTTCGTCATCTCGGCCCTGTCCAGGGAGAATTCTATCTCCGCAGGCACCAGGGGTGAGCCTCCACTTACCACAGAGTTCAAATTCACAGTACATTTATTTTCGATGTACATATATGAGACTCAGTTTCTTGTAGGCATTCGCAGTAAATATGCAGAAACACAATAGAGTCAATGACAATCCACATATTACAAGATGTATGACCTGTGTGCAAAAGGCAACAAACTGCACTATATATATGTATATATATATAGAGAGAGAGAATATGAGATGAAGTCTTTGAAAGTGAGTCCATATGTTGTGGGAACTGTTCAGTGATGGGGCAAGTGAAGTTGAGTGAAATTATCCCTTCTAGTTCAAGAGACTGATGGTTGAGGGGTAATAACTTCCTGAACCTGGTGGTGTGGTTCTGAGGCTTGTGTACCTCCTTCCTGATGGCAGCAGCAAGAAGAGAGAATGAGCTGGCTGGTGGGGGTCCCGGATGATGGATGCTGCTTTCTTGCAACAGCGCTTCGTGTAGATTTTCTCAATGGTGGGGAGGGCTTTACCCGTGATGTACTGGGATGTATCTACTAGTTTTTGTAGGATTTTCTGTTCAAGGGCATGTCAGGTTGTGATGCAACCAGTCAGTATACTCTCCACCACACATCTGTAGAAGTTTGTCAAAGTTTTTGATGATTCATTGCATTGTTAATGGGAAATTTCATCATCTCAGCCCCGAGCAGGGATCTGTCTGTGGATTTCTCTGCCCAATGAAGCAGTGGAGGCTACGTCAGTAAATATATTTAAGACAAGGCTGGATAGATTTTCGCATAGTAGGGGAATTAAAGGTTATGGGGAAAAGGCAGGTAGGTAGAAAATGGGTCCATGGCCAGATCAGCCATGATCTTATTGAATGGCAAAGCAGGCTTGATGGGCCAGATGGGCTGCTCCTGCTCCTATTTCTTATGTTCTTAAAATTCACCTTTTACTGACCTTTGGACTAAAGGAGTCTGAGCACGCCAAACAGTTACTCTCTTGCCCAGTCTCAGCAATGCAAAACCGTCAGAGCTAATAGACCATGTGCTTTCTCTCCTGGGAAATCGCCTTCCTTGTTTTATTTTTAAATAGCTCTTCATGCAGCAAATGCCTGATCAAGTTCTTAGTTTAAGATCATAGCTCTTGCTAATGCACCTGTGAAAGTCTATAGGGAGCTTGCTAAAGTGGCTGATATTCTGCACTTGGCCAGGCAGAGGTGCATAATTCCTCCTCTTTTCTCTGCCGCAATAAGCCAGGTCAGCAAGATCCCTAACATAAGGATGCTCACAGCTGAGAAACAGACAATGCCAGGCCTATGTTTTTACCACGTTTGCTTTGGTGTGAACTCTAGGAATTGCCAACAGCCTTGCAGCTTCAACAGTGCCAGCGCATTGGGACATCAAAGGTCTGAACGCCATGGGTTTCAGCTGCCAGGGTCATCTGTTCATTATGGACACCCTTTCAGGGCAATGGTTCCTGTGTGACGTGGGTGCTCGAGTGAGTGTGCTGCCAGCATCGCCTATTGATGAGAAGGCAAAGAGCGACAAAGCCTGGCTGGAGGCTGCCAACTGCAGCAGGATCCTGACTTACAGGACACGACAGGTGATACACTGTTTCAGTGGGCGAAGTTACACGTGGGACTTCATCCTGACTAAAGTGGCTGGACCTCTGCTCAGAGCAGATTTCCTGTGTGCCCAAGGACTGTTAGTCAATTTTAACAGTCAGCTTGTGTAGGTCTAAGCCTTTGAGTTGTTACCCACAATGACTCTATCAAGTGTATGCACTACTGCATGTGAATTTACTCAACTGCTGTGCAATTTCCTAAACCTCACCAAGCCCACATTCTCCACTACAGTCATAAAACATGGGGTCGAGCACCACATTTCTGCACTGGCATGCCAGTCCATGCCTGTGTGCGTAGACTGGACCCAGAAGAGTTGGCAACCGCGAAGGCTGAGTTTGCCAACATGGAAGACTTGGCATTGTACGCTGGTCATAGCCCCTGGGCCTCACTTAATGAGGCCACCACCCCCTGATCATTTCACGGTCCTACACATCCAAGACTTTTCAGCATGTTTGGCTATGAAGTTAATATTTCCCAAAGTTGATTTAGTTGGGGCTACCATCAGGTGACTGTGTGTTGGGTGGGCCTTCCCAAAGTGGCTGTGATAACTCCATTTGGTCTCTGGGTTTCTATGCATGCTGTTTGCAGTAAAAAAATGCAGCACAGACCTTCCAGTGGCTGATGGACTCTGTATTAAAAGAACTAGATTTTCTTTTTGTTTACCTGGATGACATACTTGTCGGTAGTACATCCAAGTCTGAACACTTTATTCATCTCCGCACACTTTTTGAATGCTTAAGCCAACGTGGCCAAGCTCCCACAAAATCTCTTGCTTAACTTCTACAGAAGCACAATTGAAATCATCCTGACCAACAGTGCCATAGTGTGGTATGCCAGTTGCACAGCTGCTGAGCCACAGGACCCGCATCTTGTGGTGAAGGCGGCCCAGCGAATTGTCAGGATGGAGCTCCCAGGACTGGACACCATCTATTCCAGCAGACTCAGGAGGAAAGCAATCAGCATAACCAGAGACACCACACACCCCGGCCACTCCCTGTTTGACCCGCTGCTGTCCAGCAACAGGTTCAGGACACTAAAAGCCAGAACAAATAGACTGAGGAACAGCTTCTACCCCAGAGCTGTGGCCTCCATCACACCACTCCCACAGAACAATGACTGAAACTGTGAGCACACACAAGGACTCAAATACTTGCACTAACAGCACTTTGTGTATTACTGTGATATTCTGGTGCTGCTGCAACTTATTTTCTGCTACTTATCTATTTAATACTGTTTTTCTATTACTGTCTTGTTTTTATCTACCGCTTTGTTTGATTGCCTGAGAGGAAGCCAAACAGAGTTTCATTGTACCTATGTATAATGACAATAAAGATCATTCAATTCAATTAACCCTGCTAAGTACCAGTTTGGGTTGTCAGCCATTGACTTTCTCAGCCATCACATCTCCGCAGAAGTTGCAAAACCCCTCCCATCTAAAGCAGTCGCTATTACGAATTTCCCACTGCCCCACACTACTAAAGAAAGCTACAGGAGGTTTTACATATGGTGAATTTCTATCACTGCTTCATTCCGCAAGCTACTGAACTTGTGCTTCCCCTGTATAGTGTGCTTAAAGGCATTATCCCTAATCACTTGCTGGACTGGTCAGCAGACAAGACCAGGGCATTTGATGACTGAACAAGCTCTTTCCAACGTGATCCTACTGGCACACCTGCTCCCCAAACCACCTGTAGCCATTACAAATGGTGCCTCAGACAATGCAGTGGGTGCTGTCCACAAGCAGATGATCGGAGGCGTGTGGCAGTCACTTCATCTTCTTCAGCCAACACCTCTGACCCCTGAAAGGAAGTACACCGTGTTTGACCATGACCTTCTCGGTCTCTATCTTGCTGTCTGCCATTTTAGTTTTCTTCTAGAGGGTCACCATTTCACAGCGTTTGTTCACCACAAACCCCTTGTGTACATGATGGTTAAAATATCAGACCCTTGGTCTCCTACACCACCACCTGGCCTACGTATCAAATTTCACAACTGATATACAGCATATCAAGGGGAGAAATAATGCTGTGACCAGTTGCCTGTCATGGCTAGCCCTTGAGGCCATACACATAGGGGTTGACTAAGCTGGCATAGCAGGCCACCTAGCTATTTAGTGGACAGCAGTCGTGGGACTGTGGTTGGCTAACATTAAGTTTGGGGAAGCTGGGGTTTCTCTCACCTCATAGCTGGATGTGGAATGTTTTTAACTCTATATATGGCCTCTCACATTCAGGCTGGAAGGCCTCACAGAAACTGGTTGCACTAAAGTTTGTGTGGCATGGCCTTAGAAAGGACTTGCGCGATTGGACTGCAGCCCGTGAGGAGTGCCAGTGGGCAAAAAGTTAAACGTCGTGTCCAGGAGCCATCGACATCTTTTGAGGTCCCTGAGCGACTGTTTGACTATGTCATTGTCAACCTTGTTGGTTCTCTTCTCCCCCCCCCCGTCCATGTTTCACACACCTCCTTACTGTGGTGGACTGTACCACCAGATGGCCAGAGTTCATCCCCTTAGTATCGACAACAGCGTAGACGTGGCTTGTATATTCATCGGCACCTTGGTTGCTTGATTTGGCACCCCATCTGATATTTCCTCTGAGGGTGGCCCCTAGTTCACATCAGACTTCTGGGCTGCGATGGCCCAGAACCTTGGTGTTAAGCTACATCACACCAAGGCATATCACCCGTGAGGGGTTCACTGTCCTTAAAAGCTGCTCTTGAGGGCTTCCCTGACTGATGATGATATCGTTTCCCATGGGCCCTGCTGGAGCTCAGCACAGCTCCAAAAGGGGACCCGCAGGAGTCTGTGGCTGAGTTGGTATATGGACAATCGTTACGAGTGCCAGGTGATTTCATTCCTGCTCGGCTTCAACAGCATTCCACCCTCCTCAGTAAATTCAATTCCTTTTCACTTATTCCTACCTCCATTATGGCATACAGCACTCTTGGGTTCCTGTTGACCTACATTCTGCCTCGTTTGTTTCTATCTGCCAAGCTGCAAAGCAACATCCCTTTAGGCCCCCTTACAATGGTCCATTTCCACATTTTGGAACAGAGAGAAAAGACTCTTATCATAGATAAGAGGGGTAAACCTAAATGTATTTCGGTAGATGGCCTTAAATCGGCGCACCAAGATTTGGAGTATTCCGTTGCCATCCCCCGGTGTCACAAGGTGACCATGAGCGTGTCTGCACACCACAGGCAAGCCAGAGGCACCTGCTGTTCCTCCAGCCGTGCAACAGGGTCCTGAGCCACGCTCCAGACAGGCTCACAATGCCAGTTTTAATGAATTCTGTGGGGGCCTGTGTAGGATAATGTAATTGGGAGAAATTTACATAATTCACACCCACTGGCATTGAGTTGGGTTTCACTTTAAGAGGCTGGTTTGATGTAATTACGTAATGTGCACTTTTGTGTTTGGGTATTGGAGTTCAATAAAATGTGTTACAGTTTTCCTCGAACATAAAATGCCTCACTTCATTCTATTTGTAAAAGCCTACATTATCAGACTACTGAATGGTTCCCTTCAGTGATAAAGGAGATGACCAAGGAGATGGTGGTGGAATTTAGGAGATCTAGGCCTCATATGGAGCCAGTGATCATTAATGGAGAATGTGTGGAGCAGGTTAAGACCTACAAGTATCTGGGAGTACAGTTAGACGAGAAGCTAGACTGGACTGCCAACACAGATGCCTTGTGCAGGAAGGCACAGAGTCGACTGTACTTCCTTAGAAGGTTGGCGTCATTCAATGTCTGTAGTGAGATGCTGAAGATGTTCTATAGGTCAGTTGTGGAGAGCGCCCTCTTCTTTGTGGTGGCGTGTTGGGGAGGAAGCATTAAGAAGAGGGACGCCTCACGTCTTAATAAGCTGGTAAGGAAGGTGGGCTCTGTCGTGGGCAAAGTACTGGAGAGTTCAACATCGGTAGCTGAGCGAAGGGCGCTGAGTAGGCTACGGTCAATTATGGAAAACTCTGAACCTCCTCTACATAGCACCATCCAGAGACAGAGAAGCAGTTTCAGCGACAGGTTACTATCGATGCAATGCTCCTCAGACAGGATGAAGAGGTCAATACTCCCCAATGCCATTAGGCTTTACAATTCTACCGCCAGGACTTAAGAACTTTTTAAAAGCTATTATTAATGCTTTTTGAGATAGTGATTTAGATGCATATCATATTTTTTACTGAGATAAGTATTGTATGTAATTAGTTTTGCTACAACAAGTGTATGGGACATTGGAAAAAAAGTTGAATTTCCCCATGGGGATGAATAAAGTATCTATCTATCTATCTATCTAAAATTGACCCGTGACTTCATCTGCCTTGTAATGATTTTGCACCTTGTTTACCTGCACTGCACTTTCTCTGTAACCGTTATGCTTTATTCTGCATTGTACCAAAGTACAGTGACAGTAATAAGTGGAGGACTATGCAAGAGGGAAGGGTTAGATTGATCTTAGAAATAAGTTAAAAGGTCAGCATAACATGAGCCAAAGGACTTGTACTGTGCTGTATTCAATTCCAATTGCAGTTTCAGAACCAGAAGGCCTGAGTGGTAAGGAGAGGTTGGCCAGGTTAGGTCTTTATCCTTGGACAGGCAGACTGTCCATACAGGTCAGTTCATTACACAGTGCACTGAAGTAGCGCAAGGTAAAACAATACCAGAATGCAGAATAAAGAGCGCATTGTGGCGACCCACTTTCTGCACAGGTGAACCAGCTCACAAATAGCCAGCGCGCGGGGGGAGACTTTGGTCATGTACCTCTGACGCCATTTCCACCCGGAGAGGACTTCCTCCCCTTTCCTGCCTACGTCGTTGGTACCAATATGTACCACGAGCTCTGGCTGCTCACCCTCCCACTTCAGGATATCATGGATGCGATCTGAAACATCCCGGACCCTGGCACCTGGGAGGCAAACAACCATCCGTGCTTTTATGCATCCACAGAATCACCTGTCTGACACACTAACTATAGAGTCCCCTAACACTGCTGCCATCCTTTTCCCTTCCCTACCCTTAAAAAGGTCTTAAATTTTGCCTGAACTCTTTTGTGTTTAACCACCTCTTTCGTGTAACAAAGTGATCCAAACGGTACACGGTACTCCCAAGTGCAACCTCACCAAGAACTTGTACAACTGTAACATAATGTCCCAAATGCCCTGGCAATTGAAGGCGAGTGTCCTAATTGCCTTTTCTGCCTCTCTGTCTATCTGTGATGCCGTAGACCATAAGACATAAGAGCAGAATTAGGCCATTTAGCCCATAGAGTCTGCTGTGTCCATTTCCCCCTCAACCCCATACTCTTGCCTTCTTCCCCTCTTCCCGTAATCTATAATACAAACTAGGCACTTGTGCCCCTCAGCCCCTCTGTTCCATTGCACTCCCAAATGCCCTACCATTCACAGCGTAAGTCAGCCTGGTTTGACTTTCAACTCTCACATTTCCATATTGACTAAGTTACCTATTTTGCTGTGGGGGGGGGGGGGGACAGCCTACCTGGAGGAAGCAACAGTGGCCGTGCCTCTGGCACAGAGTCTGGTCCTGTGGCTCAGAAGGGTAGGGAAAGGAAGAGGATGGCAGCAGTGATAGGGGACACTATAGTTAGTGGGTCAGACAGGCGATTCTGTGGATGCAGAAAAGAAGCACGGATGGTTGTTTGCCTCCCAGGTGCCAGGGTCCAGGATGTTTCAGATAGCGTCCACAATATTCTGAAGTGGGAGGGTGAGCAGCCAGAGCTCGTGGTACATATTGGTACCAACGACGTAGGCAGGAAAGGGGAGGAAGTCCTGAAAACAGACTACAGGGAGTTGAGAAGCAGTACTGCAAAGGTAGTCATCTCAGGATTACTGCCTGCGCCACGAGACAGTGAGTATAGAAATAAAGTGAGGTGGAAGATAAATGCGTGGCTGGGAGATTGGAGCATGGGGCAGGGATTCAGATTTCTGGATCATTGGGACCTCTTTTGAGCAGGAGTCACCTGTACAAAAAGGATGGGTTGCACTTGAATCCCAGGGGGACCAATATCCTTGCAGGGAGGTTTGCTAAGGCTACTGGGGAGAATTTAAACTCGGATTGCTGGGGAGTTGGGAACCAAACTGAAGAGACGGAGGAAGAGATGGTTTGCTCACATATAGAGAGAGCTTCAAGACAGGGTGAAAAGGAGGATAGGCAGTAGGCAGGTGCTAGAGAAGGGACGTGTTCAGACCAATAGTTTGAGATGTGTCTATTTTAATGCAAGGAGTATTATGAACAAAGCAGATGAGCTTATGGAGCATGGATCAGCAAGGACTTGGAGCTATGATGTGGCCATTACAGAGACTTGGATGGCTCAGGGGCAGGAATAAGTGCCAGGCTTTAGATGTTTCAGAAATGACAGGCAGGGAGGCAAAAGAGGTGGGGGCTTAGCACTGTTGATCAGAGACAGTGTCACAGCTGCAGAAAAGGAGGAAGACGTGGAGAGATTGTCTACGGAGTCTCTGTGGGTGGAAGTTAGGAACGGAAAGGGGTCAATAATTCTACTGGGTGTTTTTTATAGACCACCCAATAGTAACAGGGACATCGAGGAGCAGATAGGGAGACAGATTCTGGAAAGGTGTAATAATAACAGGGTTATTGTGGTGGGAGATTTTAATTTCCCAAATAGCGATTGGCATGTCACCAAAGTGAGGGGTTTAGATGGGGTGGAGTTTGTTAGGTGTGTTCAAGAAGGTTTCTTGACACAATACATAGATAAGCCTACAAGAGGAGAGGCTGTACTTGATCTGGTATTGGGAAATGAACCTGGTCAGGTGTCAGATCTCTCAGTGGGAGAGCATTTTAGAGATAGTGATCACAATTCTATCTCCTTTACCATAGCATTGGAGAGGGATAGGAACAGACAAGTTAGGAAAGTGTTTAATTAGAGTAAGGGGAAATATGAGACTATCAGGCAAGAACTTGGAAGCATAAATTGGGCACAGATGTTCTCAGGAAAATGTACAGAAGAAATGTGGCAAATCTTCAGGGGATATTTGTGTGGTGTTCTGCACAAGTACATTCCAGTGAGACAGGGAAAGGATGGTGGGGTACAGGAACCATGGTGTACAAAGGCTGTTGCAAATCTAGTCAAGAAGAAAAGAAGAGCTCACAAAAGGTTCAAAAAACTAGGTAATGATAGAGATCTAGAAGATTATTAGGCTAGCAGGAAGGAGCTTAAGAAAGACATTAGGAGAGCCAGAAGGGGCCATGAGAAGGCCTTGGCGAACAGGATTAAGGAAAACCCCAAGGCATTCTACAAGTACGTGAAGGGCAAGAGGATGAGATGTGAGAGAATAGGACCAATCAAGTGGGACAGTGGAAAAGTGTGTATGGAACCGGAGGAGATCGCAGAGGTATTTGTTCCAGTATTCACAACGGAAAAGGATCTTGGAGATTGTAGGGATGACTTACAGTGGACTGAAAAACTTGAGCATGTAGATATTAAGAAAGAGGATGTGCTGGAGCTTTTGGAAAGCATCAAGTTGGATAAGTCGCCAGGACTGGATGAGATGTACCCCAGGCTACTGTGGGAGGCGAGAGAGGAGATTGCTGAGCCTCTGGTGATAATCTTTGCATCATCAATGGGGACGGGGGAGGTTCTGGAGGATTGGAGGGTTGCAGATGATGTTCCATTATTCAAGAAAGGGAGTAGAGATAGCCCAGGAAATTATAGACCAGTGAGTCTTACTTCAGTGGTTGGTAAGTTGATGGAGAGGACTTATGGACATTTGGAGAGGCATAATATGATTAGGAACAGTCAGCATCATTTTGTGAAAGGCAGGTCATGCCTTACGAGTCCTAGAACTTTTTGAGGATGTGACTAAACACATTGATGAAGGTAGAGCAGTAGATGTAGTGTATATGGATTTTAGCAAGGCATTTGATAAGGTACCCTATGCAAGGCTTATTGAGAAAGTAAGGAGGCATGGGATCCAAGGGGATATTGCTTTGTGGATCCAGAACTGGCTTGCCCACAGAAGGGAAAGAGTGGTTGTAGACGAGTCACATTCTGCATAGAGGTTGGTCACCAGTTGTGTGCCTCAGGGATCCGTTCTGGGACCCCTACTCTTTGTGATTTTTATAACTGATCTGGATGAGGAAATGGAGGGATGGGTTAGTAAATTTGCTGATGACACAAAGGTTGGGGGTGTTGTGGATAGTGTGGAGGGCTGTCAGAGGTTACAGCTGGACATGATAGGATGTAAAACTGGGCTGAGAAGTGACAGATGGAGTTCAACCCAGAAAAGTGTGAAGTGGTTCATTTTGGTAGGTCAAATATGATGGTAAGACTCTTGGCAGTGTGGAGGATCAGAGGAATCTTGGGGTCTGAGACCATAGGACACTCAAAGCTACTGTGCAGGTTAACTCTGTGGTTAAGAAAACATACAATGCATTGGCCTTCATCAATCATGAGATTGAGTTTAGATGCTGAGAGGTAATGTTGCAGCTATATAGGACCCTGGTCAGACCCCACTTGGAGTACTGTGCTCAGTTCTGGTCACCTCACTACAGGAAGGATGTGAAAACCATAGAAAGGGTGCAGAGGAGATTTACAAGGATGTTGCCTGGATTGGGGAGCATGACTTATGAGGTAGGTTGAGTGAACTTTGCTTTTTTTCCTTGGAGCGATGAAGAATGAGAGTTGACCTGATAGAGGTATATAAGATGATGAGAAGCATTGATTGTATGGATAGTCAGAGGCTTTTTCCCAGGGCTGAAATGGCTAGCATGAGAGGGCACAGTTTTAAGGTGCTTGGAAGTAGGTACAGAGGAGAATTCAGGGGTAAGTTTTTTTTACGCAGAGAGTGGTGAGTGCGTGGAATGGGCTGCCGGTGACAGTGGTGAAGGCGGATACGATAGGGTCTTTTAAGAAACTCCTAGATAGGTACATGGAGCTTAGAAAAATCGAGGGTTATGGGTAGCCCTAGGTAACTTCTATGATAAGGACATGTTCGGCACAGCTTTGTGGGCCGAAGGGCATGTATTGTGCTGTAGATTTTCTATGTTTCTATGTTTATTTTCTACTGTTTTGTGTCATCATCGTCTCCTGTTTTATCCTGTCCATAGGTGCAGGACCCTGGATGAAAGTTGGGATGTGCTGGAGACCGGTGTTTAGAACGTGTGGAAATGCCAGCAGTGAGAATGTGCCACTGCTGCTCTATTCCAGTCTAGAGGAGCTGAAGGAACTGGAGTACGCCAGGTTTCAGGTGCAGACTCTCCAACAGCAGATCCACATTCAAATGGTAAGATACACTTCTCACTCCCATCAGATACATTACCTTATGCACTAGCATTCATGAAATAAATTAAAGCTTTACTTGTCACATGTACATCAAAATGTACAGTGAAATGCCCTCTACCCCCTCTCTCTCTACCCCCCTCTACTCTCCCCCTCTCTTCCCCCTCTCCCCTTCTCTCCCCCCCCCCCCCTACTCTCTGTCCCCTCACCGTTCTCTCCCCCTTGCCTAGGAGTGTGTGAGGTATGGGCTGCTGAGCCTTTCTACCTCATTGTCTCGCTAAGTCAATGTGCAGATGTGTGTGTGTGTGGGACCAGGTTCAATGTCTTGACTGTCAATTCTCCTTCCCTCACAGGTCCTGATGGAGGAGTTGCTTCCCCTCATGTCTGCACAGCAGCCCCCACCACACCTGTATCGAGCAGCCTATTCCTTACTGTGTGAGGGGGGACAGCACTTCCCTGCATTAGTGTTGGATAATGTGACTGACTAACACCCTAACACCGGTCGGTTCCCAGCGGAGTTGGCATTTCTGATCCACCAACTGACCAAAAGACCTGTGGACGGACCCACTGACGCACCAACAGATTAACCAATGCCACTGGCCGATCCACCAACCCACAGACTACCAACAGACCAACCTATGGACAAAACCAACTCATGGACCCGCTGCAGTGTGAAAGGGGGGACAGAGGCTAGGGGACGTGAGCAGCAGGTCAGGCAACACCCATGGGGAGGGGTGTGGAAAACTTCTCAGACAGATGGAGGTTTATAGCCAGGGGTTTGTGCCTGTCACTTGTGTCGGAGAGGGCATATGTTCAAAGATCAACCTGGATCAGCAGGATTCACTCAGCCCATTCATCTGCACCACAGAGAGGGGTGTTGCTCCCCAGACCCCACAGAATCACTGGCTTTTGGACCGTGTGCAGCTGTCATCCTGCTGGATCATCCCCACCCCATGTAGCCCATTCACCTGCTCCATGCACCCTACAGAGTCACCCCTTCTTCCTACTTGCCTCATCCCACCTAAACCCACTTGCACAGAATCATCCTGCTTTGTTTTACAAACAACAAGTTTATTCATACAAAAATAAATGAAATATAAAAATCAAGGCTTTACAAGACGGAGAACAAATGCAAATTAAAAACTCTATAAAACAGTCTGTTCCCTGGGAAGGCCCACTGTTCCCTGAAATCTCCCACTGTACCAATTGTAACCAGATGCACTCTCTCCAAGGACACCCAGGCTCTGTTGTTAAAGAATAGCATCAGGATCAGTAGAAAGATGTGACAGGATTGGAAGATGTTGAATCCTTGTTGGTTGAGTTAAGAAAGTGCAAGGGTAAAAGGATCCTGATGACATTTATACAGGCACCACAGATTGCAACAGGAAGTAGAAAAGACATGTCAGAAGGGTAACGTTATGATGGTCATAAAAGATTTCAATGTACAGGTCAATTGGGGAAATCAGGTAGGAAATGGATCTCAAGAGAGTGAGTTTGTTGAATGCCTATGAGAGCAGTTTGTCATTGAGCCTGCTAGGGGATCAGCTATACTTAAGCAGGAAATGATTAGGGAGCTTAAGATAAAAGAACCCTTAGGAGGCAGTGATCACAATATGATTGAGTTCAATTTGAAATTTGATAGGGAGAAAGTAAAGTCTGATGTAGCAGTATTTCAGTGGAGTAAAGGTGATTACATTGGTGTGAGAGAGGAGTTGGCCAAAGTAAATTGGAAGGAGTTGCTGACAGGGATGACAGCAGGGCAGCAATGGTGTGAGTTTCTGGAAAAAATGAGGAAGGTGCAGGATAGATGTTATCTAAATATGAAGAAATACTCAAATGGCAAAATAGTAGAATCATGGCTGATAAGGGAAGTCAAAACTAATGTAAAATTAAAAGAGAGGGCATAAACAAATCAAAAATTAGTGGGAAGACAGAGGATTGGAAAGCTTTTAAAACCCTACAGAGAGTAACTAAAAGAATCATTAGGAGTGAAAGAATGAAATATGCAATCAAGCTAGCAAACAATATCAAAGTGGATAGTAAAAGCTTTTACAAGTATGTAAAAAAATAAGAGATGAGAGTGGATATAGGCCAGAGTAGTAATAATGGGGGGCAAGGAGGTGGCAGATAAGCTAAATGAATATTTTTCATCAGCCCTCACTGTGGAAGACACTAGCAGTGGACCAGATGTTGAAGGGTGTGAGGGAAGAGAAGTGAGGCAGTTACTATTACAAGGGAGAAGGTGCTCAAAAAGCTGAAAGACCCAGGGTACATAAATCACCAGGACCAGATGAACTGCATCCGAGGATTTTGAAAGAGGTAGCGCTAGAGATGATGGAAGCTTTTGCAATGATCTTTGTAAAATTATTGGACTCTTGCATGGTGCCAGAGGACTGGAAAATTGGAAACGTCAGTCCACTCTTTAAGAAAGGAGGAAGGCAACAGAAAGGAAATTGACCAGTTAGCCTGACCTCAGTGGCTGGGAAGATGTTAGAGTCAATTGTTAAGGTTGGGTCTATGGAGCACTTGGTGACACAGGGCAAGGTCAGCATGCTTTCCTTGAGGGAAAATCTTGCCTGACGAACCTGTTGGAATTCTTTGAGGAGATTACAAGTAGGATGGATAAAGGGGATGCAGTGGATTTTGTATATTTGGACTTTAAAAAGTCCTTTGACAAAGTGCCACACAGGCTATTTACCAAGTTAAGAGCCCATGATGGCATTACAGGAATGTTACTGGCATGGTTAGAGCATTGGCTGATTGGAAGAGGCAGCGAGGGGGAATAAAAGGATCCTTTTCTGATGGCTGCCAGTGACTAGTGGTGTTCCGCAGGAATTGGTTTTGGAACCGCTTCTTTTTATGCTGTATATCAGTGATTTAGATGATGGAATAGATGGCTTTGTCGCCAGGTTTGCAGATGATACGAAGATTGGTGGAGAGGCAGGTGGTGTTGAAGAAACAGGTAGGCTGTAGAACGACTTAGACAGATTAGGAGAAAGGGCAAGAAAATGGCAAATGAAATACAATGTTGAAAAATGCATAGTCATGCACTTTGGCAGTATTAATAAATATGCAGACTGTTTTCTAAACAGAGAAAATCCAAAAATTCTGATATGCAAAAGGACTTAGGAGTCCTTGTGCAGAACACCCTAAATGTTAACTTGCAGGTAGAGTCAGTGGTGAGGAAGGCAAATGCAATGTTCGCATTCGTTTCAAGAGGTCGAGAATACAAGAGCAGGAATGTGATGCTGAGGCTTTATCAGGCACTGGTGAGGCCTCACCTTGACTATTGTGAACAGTTTTGGGCTGCTCATTTAAGAAAAGATGTGCTGGCATTGGAGAGGATTCAGAGGAGATTCACATGTATGATTCTGGGAATGAAAGGATTATCATACAAGGAGCATTTTATAGCTCTGGGTCTGTATTGCTGGAGTTTAGAAGAATGAGGGGTTATCTCATTGAACCCTTTCAAACATTGAAAGGTCTGGACAGAGTAGATGTGGAAAGGATGTTTCCCATAGTGGAGGAGTCTAGGACAAGAAGGCACAGCCTCAGGATAGAGGGGTGTTCATTTAAAACAGAGATGGCAGAGAAATTTCTTTAGCCAAAGTGTGCTGAATTTGTGGAATTTGTTAACCACAGGCAGTTGTGCAGGCCAGATAATTGGGTGTCTTTAAGACAGAGCTTGATGGGTTCTTAATTGGACACGGCATCAAAGGTTATGGGGAGAAGGTTGGGGAATGAGACCGAGGAGAGGGAGCCACGATTGAATGGTGAAGCAGACTAAATGAGCCAAATGGACTAATTTTGCTCCTATGTCTTATAGTCTTACGGAATGTATCCCTGGAAAGGGGGCATTCAGTCAGCCGGCTCTGGCAGAGCCTCGACTGTCTGCTGCTTGGATTTGTGAATGGCCATCTTGGCCAGGCCCAGGAGCAAGCCCACCAGTAGATCCTCTGAGCGACCTCTCGCATTCTATATATACATGGTAAACGGACTCCTCTCAGTCACGGAGTGGACAGGTGGGTGGGGTGTCAGTGAACCTGCTTAAAAACCTGTTGCAAAGTACTGTCCAATGCAACACTTTCCACCCTAGGCCCCCAATATACAGGGGAAAGACCGCAGTATGAAGAGATTTCCACTAGGGACCTCCGCTACCACCAGATGGTAAAACAGACTGCCACAGTGAGTCTGGTTGGCAGGCAAAGGCAAAGAAGTGAAAGGTGTGCAAAACTAGCCCATACAAAAGTGAGCAATTCTGGCTGACCAGGTGCTAACACAGCCAGAACCCCTACCCATTCCTGAGCTTCCTCAACACCATCATGATAGGATGGGGACCAGTCTCCCTCACAGTCAGAGCACCATGCCCCGCCTGCCCAGAAGCACCCTGATTGGATGTAACTAAACTCTATACCCGCTGCAGCTGGAGAAAATGTGCTGCCAGCACATGCCATCTCAGAGGGTGCTTTGTGTACAGGTATCTGCTGGGTGCTCTCAGATGGGTACGTAACAATACACCTGTGACTGTCCACCCTACACAAATGGAAGACTCAGGACTGCAGCAGAAACACAATGCCTCCTATTGCCCCAAAGAAACCCACCAGCCTTCTTTGGATCCTGGAGACAAAACCAGTGGGTGAGACCAAAGTGACCAGCCGGTGACAGATCATGGAGGCAACCAGCTGATTTATTACCAGGTATGAATTTGTGTAAAGTAGGCCTGACCAGCATCCCAGATGGGCAGAGACTTTTGTCTCTAAGTCCCACCAGTTCACAGGCCAGGGCTCCTCAGTGGAGCTCAAGTGCACTCCCCAGGTAGAGGAGGTGCATGGTGCTCCACGCCAAGGGTTTTAACCCCTCCAGCAGGGAGTCCACCCACCCAGAGGCCAGCACACTTTTCCCATTTGACGCTTGCAGAGGGCGTAGCTGAAAAGATCTGGCAGTCTCACATCATCTGCAAGTCAACGGGGTCAGTAACCAAGAGGAGGACGTCATCAGTGTAAACTGAAAGGACGACCTCCATGGCTGGTTTGCTAAAACCAAACCCGTCAGTCTCTTCCAGAGAAGGCGTAGGAATGGCTCCACGCAAACAGAGTACACGGGGCCACTCTGACACAACCCTTCCAAAGCTCAAGGGTGCTGTTAAGGACCCGTTGACTTTAAGAAGGCGCTCCACAGCAGTGTATAACAGTTGGGTGTGTGCAGAGTCTCTAAAAGGTACTCATGGTCCACCCTGTCAAACATCTTTTCCTGGTCAAGGGGAGACAAAGACGACTGACAGATTGGCCTCTGGGGACAGGTGAATTACCCCAACCCCCACTCAACACATTCACCACAACCAGGGAATGCAGAGATGTTCCCACAGACTGCCCCTCCCCCCAGAGATTACCACTGGATTACCCCTATCCCTACCCACTGCCACCCTGCCAAATCACCCCTACGGTGTGTAGAGCATAGTTAGCCTCCGCTGCCCTGGGTACAAGTGGGTGTACATGATTTTCTGGCACAATAACATACTGTGTCTCTGTGACAGCAGAGGCAGAGATCACAATCATTTCCACACACTACTGTAACTGCACAATATTTGTACGTGGAATCAACAATAACTATAGTGTTCACTTTTGTACAGTCAACTTTTATTAATAATCAGCTATGGTGCATTTGTGCTATGTCTGAGTGAGTGTGCGTATGTCTCTGTGACCATGGTTGTGACAGATGTCCTGAAGTTTGTTATTTTGTAACAGCAATACATTGCAATATGTAAAATTTATTATAAATTGAGAAATATAAATCTGAAGTTCAAATTTATTGTCATTCAACTGTACACATTTATACTACAAATGAAACAACATTCCTCCAGACCAAGGTGCACAACACCTATATATAACTCACACACAACACACAAAATAATAATTTTAGTTCCTGATGTTTACAGTTACTGTTCTATAGATTTGCCAAGTAGATAGATAGATAGATAGAAAGATACTTTATTCATCCCCATGGGGAAATTCAACTTTTTTCCAATGTCCCATACACTTGTTGTAGCAAAACTAATTACATACAATACTTAACTCAGTAAAAAATATGATATGCATCTAAATCACTATCTCAAAAAGCATTAATAATAGCTTTTAAAAAGTTCTTAAGTCCTGGCGGTTGAATTGTAAAGCCTAATGGCATTGGGGAGTATTGACCTCTTCATCCTGTCTGAGGAGCATTGCATCGATAGTAACCTGTCGCTGAAACTGCTTCTCTGTCTCTGGATGGTGCTATGTAGAGGATGTTCAGAGTTATCCATAATTGACCGTAGCCTACTCAGCGCCCTTCGCTCAGCTACCGATGTTAAACTCTCCAGTACTTTGCCCACGACAGAGCCCGCCTTCCTTACCAGCTTATTAAGACGTGAGGCGTCCCTCTTCTTAATGCTTCCTCCCCAACACGCCACCACAAAGAAGAGGGCGCTCTCCACAACTGACCTATAGAACATCTTCAGCATCTCACTACAGACATTGAATGACGCCAACCTTCTAAGGAAGTACAGTCAACTCTGTGCCTTCCTGCACAAGGCATCTGTGTTGGCAGTCCAGTCTAGCTTCTCGTCTAACTGTACTCCCAGATACTTGTAGGTCTTAACCTGCTCCACACATTCTCCATTAATGATCACTGGCTCCATATGAGGCCTAGATCTCCTAAAGTCCACCACCATCTCCTTGGTCTTGGTGATATTGAGACGCAGGTAGTTTGAGTTGCACCATATCACAAAGTCCTGTATCAGTTTCCTATACTCCTCCTCCTGTCCATTCCTGACACACCCCACTATGGCCGTGTCATCAGCGAACTTCTGCACATGGCAGGACTCCGAGTTATATTGGAAGTCTGATGTGTACAGGGTGAACAGAACCGGAGAGAGTACGGTTCCCTGCGGCGCTCCTGTGCTGCTGACCACCGTGTCAGACCTACAGTCTCCCAACCGCACATATTGAGGTCTATCTGTCAAGTAATCCACTATCCAATCCACCATGTGAGAGTCTACTCCCATCTCCGTTAGTTTGTGCCTTAAGATCTTGGGCTGGATGGTGTTAAAGGCACTAGAGAAGTCAAGGAATGTAATCCTCACAGCACAACTGACCCCATCTAGGTGAGAGAGTGATTTGTGCAGCAAATACGTGATAGCATCCTCCACTCCCACCTTCTCCTTATACGCAAACTGAAGAGGATCCTGGGCGTGCCTGGTTTGTGGCCTCAGATTCTGTATTATCAGCCGCTCCATGGTCTTCATCACGTGTGACGTCAAGGCAACAGGTCTGAAGTCATTCAACTCCTTTGGTTGTGGTTTCTTTGGTACCGGGACAATACAGGATGTTTTCCACTGTCTGGGTACTCTTCTCTGCTCCAGGCTCATGTTGAAGATGCGCTGTAGTGGTTCTCCCAGCTCAGTCGCACAGGCCCTCAGTAATCGTGGGGAAACTCCATCCGGTCCAGCCGCCTTGCTGGTACAGATCTTCCTCAGTTGACCTTCCACCTGTGCAGCCGTAATCCTGGGCCTGCAGAAAAGAATCTGAGGGTTGTATGTGGTGATGTGTATGAACTTTGATAATAAATTTTACTTTGAATATTACCACAAATTAACAAATAATAAGCTGCATATTTGATACAAATTCTAAGATAAACAGTATAACACATCTGGCACTTCATACGTGATGAGTCTGATGAGATTCATACTTGGAGGCAGAGAGTTCAGTAATCTCACAGCCTGGGGGAAGAAGCTGTTGTCCATGCTAACAGTTCTTGTGCTAATGTTACAGTACCACCTGCCTGATGGAAGGGTCAAAGAGATTGTTCAACAAATGGGAGGGATCACTGCTTACGCAGCGTTTCTGATATATAGCTCTGATGGGTGGAACAGAGACCCCAATGATCTTCTCGGTGGCCCTCATAATCCTTTGGAGGAACATGGGGTGGGGGGGGGGGGAAGGAAGGAGCCTCATTTCAGAATTAGAATCAGGTTTATTATCACTGGCATGTGACGTGAAATTCGTTAACTTAGCAGCAGCAGTTCAATGCAATTCCAAATATAGAAGAGAGAAAAAAATAATAAGTAAATCAATTACAATGTACGTATCTTGAAAAGATTTTAAAAATGTGCAAAAAACAAAAATACTGTATATTTTTTAAACGTGAGGTGAAGTCCAAAGCTTCAATGTCCATTTAGGAATCGGATGGCAGAGGGGAAGAAGCTGTTCCTGAATCGCTGAGTGTGTGCCATCGGACTTCTGTACCTCCTACCTGATGGTAACAGTGAGAAAAGGGCATGCCCTGGGTGCTGGAGGTTTTATTAATGGGCACTGCCTTTCTAAGACACTGTTCCCTGAAGATGTCCTGGGTACTTTGTAGGCTAGTACCCAAGACAAAGCTGACTAGATTTACAACACTCTGCAGCTGCTTTTGGTCCTGTGCAGTAGCCTTCTCCCCCACCCTCCCCCCCCCCCCCCCCCGCATACCAAACAGTGATGCAGCCAGTCAGAATGCTCTCCACAGCACATTTTGCCACGATCTCCTCAGGAAAGAAGACACTGCTGTGCTTTCTTAACCAAAAAGGTGGTGTTGAGGAACTGGTTTTTATTTATTTATTTATATGTACCACTGTTAATGTGTCTTACATCTGCTTGTCTGCCTACGCTGCACTTTGTGACTGTAACACTTTATTCTACATTCTGTATTAGTTTCCCTCAATACACTGTTGTAATGACAGGATAAATCAGTTGTGCAAAAAAAAATGTGAGATTGTGTACGTGGGTTCATGGACCACTCAGAAATTTGGCAGAGGGGAAGAAGCTGTTCCAAAAGCATTGAGTGCAGGTCTTCAGGCTCGTGTATCTCCTCCCTGATGGTAGCAATGTGAAGAGGGCATATCCTGGGTGGTGAGGGGCCTTAATGATAGATGCTGCTTGTTTTTGAAGATTCACAAGAAAATGTGAAGTAAACATAAACAACTTTTACAAAAAAACAATTAGAACTAAAAACAAAGTCTATTTCAGTTCAAAGTGGTCACAGTGTTCCTAAACTGAGGTAGAATTTTCTCATTTGGTTGTAGGGAAGTAGCTGGTGATGTAGGACTTCAGGCTTCCTCCTACCCGAAGGTAGCTGCGGGAAGAGGACATGGCCCGGATGATGGGAATCTTTAACGGTGGATGTTTAGATAGATAGATAGATAGATAGATACTTTATTCATCCCCATGGGGAAATTCAACTTTTTTCCAATGTCCCATACACTTGTTGTAGCAAAACTAATTACATACAATACTTAACTCAGTAAAAAAAATATGATATGCATCTAAATCACTATCTCAAAAAGCATTAATAATAGCTTTTAAAAAGTTCTTAAGTCCTGGCGGTAGAATTGTAAAGCCTAATGGCATTGGGGAGTATTGACCTCTTCATCCTGTCTGAGGAGCATTGCATCGATAGTAACCTGTCGCTGAAACTGCTTCTCTGTCTCTGGATGGTGCTATGTAGAGGATGTTCAGAGTTATCCATAATTGACCGTAGCCTACTCAGCGCCCTTCGCTCAGCTACCGATGTTAAACTCTCCAGTACTTTGCCCACGACAGAGCCCGCCTTCCTTACCAGCTTATTAAGACGTGAGGCGTCCCTCTTCTTAATGCTTCCTCCCCAACACGCCACCACAAAGAAGAGGGCGCTCTCCACAACTGACCTATAGAACATCTTCAGCATCTCACTACAGACATTGAATGACGCCAACCTTCTAAGGAAGTACAGTCGACTCTGTGCCTTCCTGCACAAGGCATCTGTGTTGGCAGTCCAGTCTAGCTTCTCGTCTAACTGTACTCCCAGATACTTGTAGGTCTTAACCTGCTCCACACATTCTCCATTAATGATCACTGGCTCCATATGAGGCCTAGATCTCCTAAAGTCCACCACCATCTCCTTGGTCTTGGTGATATTGAGACGCAGGTAGTTTGAGTTGCACCATATCACAAAGTCCTGTATCAGTTTCCTATACTCCTCCTCCTGTCCATTCCTGACACACCCCACTATGGCCGTGTCATCAGCGAACTTCTGCACATGGCAGGACTCCGAGTTATATTGGAAGTCTGATGTGTACAGGGTGAACAGGACCGGAGAGAGTACGGTTCCCAGCTCCTGTGCTGCTGACCACCGTGTCAGACCTACAGTCTCCCAACCGCACATACTGAGGTCTATCTGTCAAGTAGTCCACTATCCAATCCACCATGTGAGAGTCTACTCCCATCTCCGTTAGTTTGTGCCTTAAGATCTTGGGCAGCTGCTCCATCTATCTACAAGATCATCCCCCACCATCTCCCTATGTCTTATGCTCCTTATATTCCATCAGCTACACCCTTCCCCTTACCGGTGGGGTTAACCCTCAGCATTCCACCCAAACCAGGGTCCTCACCAACTCTCCCGCTTCTTCCCTATCGCTTTCCCCGATTGGGGATACACCCCTCCCTCTGCCTAACCCTCGGGTCACACCTCTCCCAACACACCAACAACCCATTCCCTCTGCCCCACCCACCGGGAAGACAGCCCCTCCTTCCACATCGGAATCACACAAACTACCCTGCCCCATCCCCCACCCCGGGGGGCTAACCCTGTTCCTCTCTCCTACCCTCGGGCACACACACACCATACTTATGCTCACCCTCAGGGGACACGCCCATGCCCGGGGAACTACCCCTACCCTTTCCCCCATCCCGAGGTTACTCCATGATGCCCCTCACCCCTCGTACGAGGGGTGAGGGGCTCCACCGGCATTCGTTTCGAAAGTGCATCTCTTGCAACCAATTGGAAACGCGAACAACCCGGAAGCGGTGTCGAAGTCACCAATGAGGATGAGGAAAGTGGGACCGGGATCTTGTGATTGACCGCAACGGAGTCCAATGGGCGGGCCAAAGTACGCCAATCAGCGCTGGGCATTTTGAATAGGTTTGCGAGCGGCGGGTTTGAAACGGTCGGTGCGTGGAGGGGCCGGACGGAGAACGACCGAGAGCGGCGGCGGGTGAAAATGCGGGTCGAGGGTGAGAGCAGGGAGCGGATGGAATGAATCGGTGTCGCAGGGGTTCGGGTTGGATGTGGTGAGGGGGTTGAGGGTGAGGATTTCTAAGTGGAGGTTGAGGGGTAAGTATTGGGAGTAAAGGGTTGGGATGTGGCAAGGGGTGAGGATTTGGACGTTGAAGGTTGGTGGTGTGGGGTGAGGGTTAGAGGATATGTGTTGGGGTGAGGTTTAATATATGGGGGTCGAAGAGGTGGACTGAGGTTTTGGGGTGGTAGGTTGGGAATGAGTGTTAGAGGATGTGGGGTGGAGTTGTGTGTTTGGATATTGAGGGTTGAGGAGGTGAAAATTCACCTCCATTCACACCCTGGTAAGTATCCATCAATGAAATTTATTAGTTCCCAATGGGTCCACAGAGATATTCCTTCTGGGGTCCCTCTGATCCTGTGTCTGAGCCAGGCTGGGAGGGTATTTTACCCTGGTGTGGGGTGCAAGATATTACAGGGACATTCCTTCCACTGTGTTTGAAAGACAGCTCCTAACAGTTTTGAGAGAAGAGGGAAAAGGTGCAGAAACTTTTCCCCATCCACATTGTGGGGGAGCTAAAAGATGCTGCCGGACCTGCTGAGTTCATCCAGCTTTTGTACGTGTTGATTTGACCACAGTATCTGCAGTGTACTTTGTGTTTAAAAGATCTGACCTGCCTCAGCAGGGAGGGGTTTGCCAGCAGTACCCATGTTCCCAGAGCAAAGTGAAAAACAATGGCTTCTTGTATTAACAAATACAGATCCAAGATCTAAGTGTCAGTTTAGAGATGGAAAGTCACTCCCCATGAGCAGCAGCAAGCTTATCTGTCGAGTCTACCACGGACCCAGTCATGAATGATTTTCCATTTTCATCTTTTCTGCTATTCATTTGATTCATTGAATATACAGAAACCATTCAGTTTAGAATGAAGGCCCTCCAGACTTCCCACGTACGTAATTCCAGTGAAGAAGTTTCTTCTCTTTGTGAGGGCATGTTGTGCCCGATTGGATTCTTCAAGGAACTAACAAAACAGATTGGCAAAACTAAAGAAGTGGATGTTGGTGTTGTAAAATGTTCCCATGGTGGGCTCATTCAGAACGTCAGAGGCATGGGATGCAGGGAAACATGGCTGCACGGATTCAGAATTGGTTTGTCCACAGAAGGCAGAGGGAGACAGTAGGTAAAGCATATTCTGCCTCTGCGATTTCTATGAATGACTTGGATGAGGAAGTGGAAGGGTGGGTTAATAAGTTTACAGATGACAGAAGGTTAGTAGTGTGGATAGTGTAAAAGGTTGTTTTAGGTTTCAATGGGATATTGATAGGATGTAGTGCTGGGCAGATGGCATTCATTCCTGAAAAATATGAAGTGATTGACTTTGGAAGATCGTACAAGGTTAATTACAGGATTCTTAACCATGTGGAGGAGCAGAAGGATCTTATGGTCCACACCCATAGATCTCTCAAAGTTGCTGTGCAAGTCGATAGGGTTGTTAAGAAAGTGTATAGTGTGTAGGCCTTCAGTAGCTGGGGGGTTGAGTTCAAGAGCTGCAAGGTAATGTTGCAGCTCCATAAAGGTCTGGTTAGACCACACTTGGGGTATCGTGTTCAGTTCTGGTCACTTCATTATAGGAAGGATGCACTTTAGAGAGGGTGAAGAGGTGATTTACCAGGATGAGTGAGCTAGAGCTTCTCTCTGTGGAACAAAGGATAATGAAAAGTGCCTTTATGGAGGTTTACTAGACGTTAAGAGGCATCAATAGAGTGGACAGCCAGAGGCTTCTCCCTCTTCTATCACCCCCTGCCGAACTGCCGCAGGTCAATGGCTAATGTGAGAGGATATTCTTTTAAAGTGATTTGAGGAAAGTATGGGGGGGGGGGTAGATTTCAGAGGTACGTTTTTTACACGGTGATGGGCATGTGGAACGTGTTGTCAGGAGTTGTGGATACAGATGTGTACAGTAGGAACATTTATTACGAAATCCTTAGATAAGCACAAGATTGATAGAGAAATGGAGCATTGTGTGGGAGGGAAGTGTCCAGTTGATCTTGGCATAGGTTAAAAAATCGCAAAACGTTATGACGGAAGGGACTGTACTGAGCTGTAATGTTTTGTGTTCTGTTTTTTAAAAAAAAAATCGTTTTGTCCAGCAAAATGGATCACTTCATATTTTCTAATATTATATTAGGTAGGTGTGTTAGGTTGATTACTGTGCCTATGAAATCCTAGAACTTAAATTTAAATCTGCTGGAGGAAGTCGTGAAGGTCGTGCTCAATGATTTTAATGTAAATCTTTTCAATGAAATGGGCAAAGCAGATTGTGTGAATGTGCCCGTGCACGGCACAATTCTTGTTCAGATTGTGTGAATGTGTCCGTGTGCTAAAGGGAGGGCATATCATTGAGCAAAAATTAGTGGGAAGTTAGAGGATTGGGAAGCTTTTAAAAACCAACAGAAGGTAAATAAGTCATTAAGAAGGTAAAGATGGAATAAGAAAGTAAGGTAACCAATAATATTAAAGATGATACCAAAAGTTTCTTCAGATATATAAAGTGTAAAAGAGATACAAGAGTAGTTAACAGATAATTGGTAAAGTAATGCTGGAGAGGTAGTGGAGGTGGGGAATGAAATGGCAGACAAACTGAATAAGTATTTTGCATCAGTCTTCACTGTGGAAGACACTAGCTGTGTGGTGGAAGTTCCAGTTGCCATTGATCATGGAGTGTGTGGTTACCATAACTCGAAAGAAGGTTCTTGGGGAAACTGAAAAATCTGAAGGTAGATAAGTCACCTGGTGGAACAGCCCAGAGTTCTGAAAGAGATTATGGAGGTATAGATAATGATCTTTCAAGAATCACTAGATTCTGAAATGGTTCCAGAAGACTGAAAGATTACGAATGTCACTCTCCCCTTCAAGAAGGGAGAGAGGCAGAGAGAAAGAAACTACAGACCAATTAGTAGGACCTCAGTGGTTGCAAAAATGTTGGAGTTGATTATTAAGGTTGAGGTCTCAGGGTTCCGGGAGGCACATGATAAAATAGGTTGTAGTCAGCATGGTTCCCCAAGGGAAAATCTGTTGGAATTTTTTGAAGGAATAACAAGCAGGATAGATAAAGGAGAATCAGTTGATTTTTGTATATTTGGATTTTCAGAAGGCCTTTGACAAGGTGCCACACAAGGCTGCTTAACAAGCTATAAGCCCATGATATTACAGGAAAGATTCTAGCACGGATAAAGCAGTGGCTTATTGGCAGGAGGCAAAGAGCGGGAATAACGGGAACCTTTCCTGGCTGGCTACCAGTGACTAGAGGTGTTCCACAGGAGGTCTATGTTAGGACCGATTCTTTTTACGTTACATGTCAGTGATATGGATGATGGAATTGATTCCTTTGTTGCAATAAGGTATTTTTGAGGAAGTAGAGAGGCTATAGAAGGACTTAGACAGATTAGGACTTGGCACAGCATCTACCAATTTTCCTTTTCATCTCCAACTGTTGCCAAGACATCAACTGTCTCAACTTCACCACTCCTCTCTCCTGTTCCAACCTCACTCCTTCTGAACGCACTGCCCTCCACTCCCTCCGCACTAATCCTAACCTTACCATCAAACCCGCAGACAAAGGTGGTGCAGTCGTAGTCTGGTGGACGGACCTCTACCTCACTGAGGCCAAACGGCAGCTCTCTGACACCTCCTCTTACTTACCCCTGGAACAGGTCCCCACCAAAAAACATCAAACCATTGTCTCCTGTACCATCACTGCCCTTATCAACTCCGGAGACCTTCCATCCTCAGCCAAAAACTCATAATTCCCACACCCCGCACTGCTCGGTTTTACCTCCTCCCCAAGATCCACAAGCCTGACTGTCCTGGTAGGCCCATAGTTTCAGCCTGCTCCTGCCCCACCGAACTTGTGTCTGCCTACCTGGACTCCATTTTGTCACACATAGTTCAGTCCGTCCCCACCTACATCCGGGATACATCCCACGCCCTCCACCTCTTCAATAACTTCCAGTTCCCTGGTCCCGACTGCTTCATTTCACAATGGATGTCCAATCCTTATACACTTCAATCCCCCATCCAGAAGGCCTCAAAGCCCTCCGCTACTTTCTTGACAATAGACCTCACCAGTTCCCCAACACAACCACACTCCTCCAGTTGGCAGAACTGGTACTCACACTTAATAACTTCTCTTTTGGCTCTTCCCACTTTCTTCAGACCAAGGGTGTAGCTATGGGCACTCACATGGGCACCAGCTATGCCTGCCTCTTCGTGGGTTATGTGGAACGGTCTATGCTTCAAATCTATACTGGTACTGCTCCCCAACTTTCCCTTCGCTACACTGATGACTACATTGGTGCTGCTTCCTGCACCCATGCTGAGCTCGTCAATTTCATCGACTTTGCCCCCAACTTTCACCCAGCCCTCAAATTCACTTGGTCCATCTCGGACACTTCTCTCCCCTTTCTCGATCTCTCAGTCTCCATCTCTGGAGACAGACCGTCCACTGACATCTTCTATAAACCCACTGACTCCCATAACTACCTTGATTATACCTCTTCCCACCCTGCGAAATGTAAAAATTCTATTCCCTATTCTCAGTTCCTCCGTCTGCACTGCATCAGCTCCCAGGATGAGGTTTTCTGTTCCAGGACATCTCAAATATCCTCTTTCTTTAAGAATTGTTGTTTCCCTTCTGCTGTCATCAATGATGCCCTCACCCGCATCTCCTCCATTTCCCGCACTTCAGCCCTCACCCCATCCTCCCGTCACCACAACAGGGACCTTGTCCCCCTTGTCCTCACCTATCACCCCACCAGCCTCCGGATCCAGCATATTATCCTCCGCAACTTCCGCCACCTTCAACAGGACCCCACCACTAAGCACATCTTTCCCTCTCTACCCCTCTCCGCTTTTCGCAGGGATCGTTCCCTCTGCAACTGCCTGGTCCACACGTCCCTCCCCACAGATCTCCCACCTGGTACTTATCCCTGCAAGCGTAAGTGCTACACCTGTCCCTACACCTCATCTCTTACCACCATTCAGGGCCCCAAACAGTCCTTCCAGGTGAGGTAACACTTCACTTGTGAGTCTGTTGGGGTAATCTATTGCATCCGGTGTGGCCTCCTCTATGTCGGCGAGACCCGATGCAGATTGGGGGACCGCTTTGTCGAGCACCCCCACTCCATCTGCCACAACAGACAGGATCTCCCGGTCGCCATCCACTTCAAATCTGCTTCACATTCCCATTCGGATATGTCCATACATGGCCTCCTCTACTGCCATGATGAGACCAAACTCAGGTTGGAGGAGCAGCACCTCATATACCGTCTGGGTAGTCTCCAGCCCCTCGGCATGAACATTGAATTCTCCAGCTTCCAGTAATTCCCTCCCCCTCCCTTCCTCCATCCCACTTTCACTCTGCCTTCTCTTCTAGCTGCCTATCATCTCTCTCATGATTCTGCCTTCTTCTACTACCCATAGTGCTTTCCCCTTACATTCCTTCTTCACCTCCCCAGCCTATCCCCTCCCTGCTTCCCCTTCCCCACCCCTTGATCTTTCCTCTGATTGGTTTTTCACCTGGCACCTTCCACCCTCCCCCCTCCCCCCACCTTCTTTATAGGGCCCCTGCCCCCTCCCTCTTCAGTCCTGACGAAGGGTCTCACCCCGAAACGTTGACTGCCCATTTTAATGGATGCTGCCCGACCTGCTGAGTTCATCCAGCTTATGTACGTGTTGATTTGACCACAGCATCTGCAGTGCACTTTGTGTTTACCAATTCTCCTTTGTCTATCCTGTTTGTTATTTCTTCAAAGAGTTCCAACAGGTTTGTCAGACAAGATTTTCCTTTAAAGAAATAATGCTTACTTTGGCCCATTTTATCATATGCCTCCAAGTACCCCAAAACCACATCCTTAATCAACTCCAACATATTCCCAACCACTGAGGTCAGACTAACTGGCCTATAGTTTCCTTTCTTCTGCCTCTCTCCCTTCTTGAAGAGTGGAGTGACATTTGCAATTTTCCAGTACTCCAGAACCATGTTAGATTCCATTGATTCTTGAAAGATCATTACTATTGCCTCCACAATCTCCTTAGCCACCTGTTTCAGAAAGCTGGGGTGTAGTCCATCTGGTCCAGGTGACTTATCTACCTTCAAACCTTTAAGTTTCCCGAACACATTCTCCCTGGTTATGGCAATTTCACTCACTACTGCCTGATGACACTCTTGAACTTCCGTCACACAGCGAGTGCATTCTACAGTGAAGACTGGTGCAAAATACTTACTCAGTTTGTCTGCTAATTCTTTGTTCCCCATTACTACCTCTCCAGCATTGGTTTACCAGTGGTCCATTATGTACTCTTGCATCTCGTTTATATTTTATATATCTGAAGAAACTTTTGGTTAAAACTTTTGAGATTGAGCCAGTGGGCAGCATGATACTTGCTCAGACTATGTGAATGTGCCAGTGTGCATGCAGCAAGATACTTGTATAGCAGCTGGTTCAAGTTCAAGTTTAATTGTCATGTATGAATACCTTTGAATACAGCCAAAGTGTTACCCTGGGTTTTCCCTGACCTGCTGCAGGTTGCTCTGTCTTGTGAGAGTTGTGGGAAACCTATGGGTATCTTAAAAAAAAAAGCAAGCTCTGGCTGCTGTGTCTGTTGTGGACTTGTGCTGAGGAGCTTGGATTTCTAATTAAAATTGAATTTCTTCACTGTTCCAATCTTTCACTTTCAGTGTTTCGCTGTAAATGTGTAAAATGCGTCTCACTACTTGCAACACAGAAAACTAAGAAAAGTACTCCTGCCCTGACACTTCTTGGTCTTCCAGCTGATATTTTGCTTTATGTTTTGGAATGTCTCCCGGCTCAGGATATTTTGCATTTCAGAGCGGTAAGTTAATTGTCATTTACTCTGTGTAACCAGTGTGAAGAGACTGAAAAAATTCCAGTATGAAAGCAACCAGTAAGATTCTGTTTGCTCTCTCACTACACGTCAGAGAGAGATGCAAGTGCAGCTGGGCGTAAATGAGGAGCATTTGTACCCACGACCTGAGCATCTGACATTTACCAATTACAGAGCTTCATTGGGGTATTTTTGTTACTCTTCCTATGTATTGGAGTGACAATCTCTGAATTCCCTTCCTGTATCACAGGAACAACCTATATTTCTGTTGTACGTTCAAGCCAACATCACTAATATGTTATGAAGTTGGTTGTTTTACAGCAGAGCTACAGTGCAGTATGTGGGGAAAAAATTCCTATAAGAAATATATATAAATAAGTAGTGAAAAAAGAGCCAAAATAGTGAGGTATTGTTCTTGGGTTCATTGTCCATTCAGAAATCTGGGCTGAGAGGGAGACGCTGTTCCTAAAATGTTGAGTGTGTCTCTTCCTGGTGGTAATAATGAGAAGAGGGTGATGAAGGTCATTCATGACAGATGCTGACTTTTTGAGGCACCATCGTCTGAAGATTTCCTCTATGCAGGGGAGGCTGGTCCCATGATGGAGCTGGCTGAATCTACAACCCTCTGCAGCTTTTAACCAGTATTTATTTAGAGATACAGCGTGGAATAGACCCTTCCAGCTGCTAACAACCCACTGATTTAACCCTAGCCTAATCATTTACAATCACCAATTAACCAACTAACCAGTATGTATTTGAACTGTGGGAAGAAACGGATAAACCCATGCATTCCATGGGGAGAACATATACTGTAAACCCCTTCCTGAAGACACCAGGATTGAGCACAGACCTGACACCCTGAGCTATAATTGTGTTACACTAACCACCACGCTACCATGGTGCCCAGGGCAGATGGTTGGATGTGCTGTAGATATCCTGTGTACTTCTCAACAGCCTGTCCAGATCTTGCGATGGGGTTCAGAATGGTGCTGGTTGGGCTGAGTAGGATTTGATTGGCTCTGCTCATTCTACTAGCATAGCCTTGGAATGAAGTGTTCCGAAGACCAATGGGTCACAATCACAGCTGGCAAAGAGTTCTCACACTGTGACCCTGATTGTCTTCAAATGCTTGCCCACTTTACTATTTTTCAGAATGCTTTATTCTTAATATAAATTGTGTAAGATGTTGACTCCTACTCTTGCCTTTCAGGTACACCCTCTCTTTAAATCCCTTGTTGACAATCACTCTAGTGTGTGGGCTCATGCCAATTTTCAGGAGATTTGGCCATCTCCAATAAATCGGTGGCTCTTTGAAAGGTATGGTTGTTGATTCCGTGCCTGATTTTCAAAAGAGATAGAGAAGCAGCAGTAGGCATTCACCATCTTCCACCTGATTGCCATTCCCCTCCTGCCCACTAGTCCACCATCTTTCTTCATGCCCATGTCCATCCATTTCCTGTCCACCATCTCCTATCCCCATCTCCATTTGTTCCTCATTCACCATCTCCTCTCTACCCCTCCCCATGTTCCTTCATTCCCCATTCACCATCTCCTGTCTTACCCCATGTTCATCTGTTCTCCTTTGACAATCTCCTCCTTCCCCTGTGACCATTCACTATCTCCTCCCCTCGTATCCCTCCATTCCCCATTCACTATCTCTCCTTTCCCCCCATGTCCACCTGTTCCCAATTCACCATCTCCGTTCCCTCCCCATGTCCATCCATTCCCCGTTCACCGTCTCCTCCCCCCCACCGTCTCCACCCATTCCTTCCTCATTTACCTGGTACTGACTATTCTTGTCCAGTTTTGTCTCAGTGCCACTCTCCTTCACTAGCTCTCTATCCATTTAAATCTATTAGTGTCTAAAAGTCTTATCAATCTCTGTCTTGAATAAAATATGATCTGGGTAGAGAATTTCACTATGCTTGAGTAAAGATATTTCTTCTCATTTGTGTCCTGAATGGTAAACTCCATATTTTGAGACTGTCATCTCGATGTGAGTTGGTGAAACTGGCTTGATATTTTCTCGTTTTTCAACAAAGCCTGCTGTCCCAGAACCTTGGTTTTACTCCTTCAGTCTCAAATTGCCCATCTGATTAGGCTGACTGCTCAATTCTATCGTCGTTTTCCAAATACACTACCACTTTAGAATCCATTTCTTTGTCTACTGTTGATGTGAGGCTACCCTAATTTCTTAGCTGTTATTATATCTTGTTTGGATAACAGTTATTCTGTTTGATGTATATTTTGCTCTATCATTGCTTGCCATTCAACTCTCCCCTATGGGAGAATAACCACCAACAAATCTGCCATGTTGATTCACACTTTAAATTCATGGTTCAAACTACTCCTTGTACCATGGCCTTGAGATAAGTTTGCCATTATCCCCACCCCCCAGTCTTTCCAGACTGTGACCACACATTCCCCTGTATGATCACTAGGTGCTTTTCTCAGGATAGACCTTGAGAAGCCGCCTAAACCAATCACTGTTTGTTGCAGCATTGGCTCTTTCTGCTCAGAGGGAGGATGTATGAGATGCACATTTTTAATTGTTGACTGTGCTTTTGTTAAAATATTATAGCCAAAGTGTTCAATTCCTCTGCTTGGGGGCAGAGGGAAATCTCTGCCTCGACCCTCATGACTCTCTCTTTTCTAGGGCTGCAGAAAGTGGAAACTTTGAGGCTGCTATAAAGCTAGGGATAGCATACCTTTACAATGAAGGCCGTAAGTATTAATCCTGCTTTATATAACATTCCACTGATGAGACACAAATATCCAATGGAAGGTTTAAAGAAACTCTTGGACTATGATTGAATTTGGAAATCTCTCCTCAGAGTTGTGAAGCAGAATCCATAAGTTCTTTTGAGGGCAATTTGATATTAAGTTTAGGACAAAGGAAATGGTATGAGAACTTGGGTAGTGCAGTGTGAAAATATGTGCAGATTTCAGTTCTGTAACATTCTGGCCAGAAACGATCTACAACTTTAAGGAGACAAGGTGGCAATATTCTTAATTATTCTTGTTGAATCAACCCAATTTACTTCCACTGTCACGTGGTGCAGTCTCCATTTTCTGTTTCTTTGCGTGGAAAGATATTGCATTATAAGATGAGGGAGCAGAATTGGGCCTCTCGGTCCATTGAGTCTGCTCTGCTATTCCATCAATGCTGATTTATTGTCCCTCTCAACCCCATTCTCCTGCCTTCTCCCTGTAACCTTTGACACCCTGACTAATCAAGAACCTGTCAACCTCTGCCTCTGCTTTAAATATACCACAGATTCACCACCATCTGGCTAAAGAATATGCGTCCTTCTATTCTGAGGCAGTACCCTCTGGTCCTTGACTCCCCAACTATTTGAAACATCCTCTCCACATCCACTCTATCAAAGTCTTTCAATACTCAGTAGGTTTCAATGAGATCACCACTCGTTCTTCTAAACTCCAGTGAGTTGAGGTCCAGAGCCAACAAACACTTCTCATACATTACCCCTTTCATTCCCATAATCATTCTCATTAGATTAAATGCAATAGTGAGATATTTGGCTCTTTCCATCGCCCACCAGAGGCAATTTGATGGTGTGACTGAATCATGATCTGAATGGTCTTCTATTGCTGTGCTGAGTGAACTGACCACTCGACATTCTCATAAACCTTGTACCTGTTGAATCAATCCAACTTGCCATCCTCTGTCTTGTGTTTGTAGACTCCAATTTCTGTTTTTATTTGAGTAAACTATGAATAATAATCTGGAGGATCAGCTGCTATTTATAAAAGTACAAAATGTTTTTGTTTCAAATGAAAATCTCATTGCATTTCCTTCGTGACTCAGTGGTGTTTTGTGTAGTAATTTCTTTTAATTAAACATTTCAAGATACTTTGTATTTCTGTGGTACATTTTGCAACCCTTATATTAAATGTTTCAGTGCTTTGACATTGTGCACACCAAGCCCACACTTGCAATGATATGAAAGTGTCCAGATTATCTGTTTGTGTTATTAGCAGTCAGGGCTGCCCTGTTCAAAGTATTTCTCGGAGATTTTTACCTCCTCCTGTGAGAACGGCAGCACTCCTGAGGAAATGTACTTTACAATCTGACCAATTACCTTTCACCTCTGTCAAATAGCGCAGTGGTGGCTGGTTTCTGTAAAACTCCAAGTGTATTCAAATATCTGCCCTGCTCACGTCCGTTATGAAGAACTGCAAAACTTGAGTTGTCAGTTTTGAGGAGTGATGTACAAATTCTATATGCCTTTGTGTACATAGTCTTCTCTTAACAAAAGAGTTTACTTTGACCAAGTAGTTTAAGTAAGTCGGTTGTATAAAAAAAAAAATCAGGTGTAGCGTGCAATAATTGTCTGATAATTGCATATGTATATTGAGGATTAATATGAATTGATTGCCTGTTTCAAATGTACAGAACTTAAAACTTGGGCCAATCCATTGTCTTGCTGGATCTGGGGTAATCTGCACTTTGAGTTGCTAGTGGAGGTACTGTGGTTTCCTCTCTGAGCTAGTTGGAAAATGACCAAACATCAAACAATTAAATTGATAGGTTTTACAATTCTCCAATTTGGAATCCAGAATAAGCAGCTTCTCTAACTGAGATTTATCTAAATTTATGGAGGATATGTGGGAGGGAAGAGTTTGATTGATTTTGGAATATGTTAAAGTGTCAGCACAACACATGGGGTGAAGAGTTGGTACTGTGCAATACTATTCTACGTATCCAGATTGTTGATGCAAGCCTACTGTCATCTTGAAAGTTGCGTTGGAATGAAATAGCTTGGTGTTCTGAGCAATCTTGAATTGTAGCAGGCTTGTGGTTAAAATACAGCTGAATGGGACTGCACTGCTGTCTGTTAAGTAATCAAATGCACTTGTATTTTCAGTTTCAGTTGCTGATGAAGGCCGTGCTGAAGTGAATGGACTGAAGGCCTCCCACTTCTTCAGTGTGGCCGAGAGTCTGAATGTTGACGCTAGCCCATTTGTTTGGCTGTTCATTAGGCCACCGTGGTCTCTGACTGGCAGCTGCTGTAAGGCAGTTGTCTATGATAGTTTAAAGAACAAGTGCCAATTACACTCAGTAAGTTTGATAAATTCATCGACATAATATTTTTATTTTATTTAGAGATACAGTGCGGAGCAAGGAGTCACATCTCCCAGCAACCCACCTATTTAACCCTGGCCTAATCACAGGACAATTTACGATGACTAATTAACCTACTAACTAGTATGTCTTTGGACTGTAAAAGAAGGAGTAGACTAAGCTGCAAGGAGAGGTTGTATAGACAAGGATTCCATTCCCTGATATTGAGGGGTGACCTAACAGAGACAGATAAAATCATGAGTGGCATAGACAAGATGCAAACATACCATCTTTTCCCCAAGAGGGCAGAGGTTTAAGATCAGAGACAAGAGATTTACAAGGGACATCAGGGCCAGCTTCTCAGAAAGGGCAAGGCATATTTGGAATGAGCTGCCAGAAATAGCAGTTAGGTGGGCACATTAGCAACGTTTGAAGCCAATCTATACAAGTACATGGATATGAGAGGGCTCTGGGCCAAACAGCAGTAGCTCACCGGGCAACACAGACAGCATGGATAAGTTGGGTCAAGAGATTTGTTTCCTTATTGCGTGACTTTATGGAATGTTGGAAATTGCAGAACTAATTGGCCACATGTGCCGAGAGTTATAATATATCCAGCAAGTTTTTACATACTGTATTATTGCCTGTTTTTTAGGCTAAGATGGCACCGCTAACCTACTGTTTAGCCAAAGTCCTGAGTCTCTTCGAGGTTGGTATAGTGGTAATTAAACCTGATCTCTCGCTATCCTTTGACCTTGTATCAGCCCTTTGTTTGGGTCTGGTCACTTCCGGGCTTGACGATTTGAACACTGTTCTGGCCTGTCTCCCTCCTGGTTCGCACCCTCTATCTTTGGAGCTGTTACAGAATCTCTATCCTAGAATCCCATGCTCTCAAATTCCTCTTTCTCTTCCCTATCAACCTTCACTAGGCTCATAAAAACCTGTATTTGTGCTTATTTAGCTGTTGCCTTGTTGCTGATTTACCTCCACCCCACTGACAGTTAAGAGCATAGAGACAGCAGAATTAGGCTATTTGCCCCATCAAGTCTATGCTGCTTTTTCATCGTGTTTGACCCATTTTTCCTCTTGGCCCCAATTTTCTGCCTTCTCCCCGTACCCCTTCATGCCCTTATCGATCAAGAATCTGTCAAGTTCAGTTTTAATATACATAAAGATTTGGCCTCCACAGCTGCCTCTGGCAAAGAATTCCACAGATTCATCCTTCTCTAGATAAAGAAATTCCTCCTCATCTCTGTTTTAAAAGGATGCCCATCTATTCTGAGGCTGTGTCCTCTGGACTTAGACTCTCCCACCATAGGAAACATCCTCTCCAGCTCCACTCTATCAAGTCCTTTCACCATTTGATAGGTTTCATTGAGGTCACCCCTTGTTTTTCTGAATTCTAGCGAATACAGGCCTGGAGCCATTCAACACTCTTCATATGACAAGCCATTCAAGCCTGCAATCATTTTCGTGAACCTCCTTTGAATCCTCTCCAGTTTCAGCACATCCTTTCTAAGATGAGAGGCACAAACCTGTTCATGATTCTGCAAGTGAGGACTCACCAATGCTCAACATCACATCCTTGCTTTTATATTCTAGTCCTCTTGAAGTAAATGCTAACATCGCATTTGCCTCCATCACCACAGACTGAACCTGCAAACTAACCTTTAGGGAATCTTGCACAAAGACTCCCAAGTCCCTTTTCACCTCAGTTTTTTTGTACTTTTCTGCTTTTAGAAAATAGTCAACCCTTTCATTTCTACCAAGGTGCATGACCACACACTCACCAACATTGTCTTCTGCCTGCTATTTCTTTGAACATTCTCCTAATCTGTCTAAGCCCTTCTGTAGCCTTTTGGCATGTATTTTCCATCTCCTGTTGTACTTTGTAGACCACATCCTTACTACTGTTTGAGGGTCTGCATACAACTTCCAACAGGGTTTTTTACCCTTGCAGTTCCTTAGCTCTATCCACAATGATTCAACATCTTCTGACCCTGTGTCACCTCTTTCTACTGATTTGATTGCATTTTTTACCAACCGAGCTATGCCATCCCTCTGTCTGCCTGCCTGTCTGATACAATATGTATCCTTGGACATTAAGCTCCCAGGTATAATCTTCTTTCCTACAGATCATCTACCTTATTCCATATACAGATTCCATATTCCACATTTAATTATAATGCCTTTAATCCTGTATTCACCGTTTTTGATTTTGTTCACCTTTTATGTTGCAACTCATTCTGTTCACTGCAATTTTGACCTATCGTCAGCCTCCCCTTTTTAGGACTCTCACTATACATTCCCTCTAAACCTACTACCTCATCTTCAATCCTATCACTCAGGTTCCCACCCACCTACCGAATTAGTTTAGACCTACCTGAACAACATGAGCCACCTGCCTGCAAGGATGTTGGAACCCCTCGAGCTCAGGTGTAACCCATCCCTTTTGTACAGGTCATACCTTCCCCAGAAGAGATTCCAATGATCTATAAACCTGAATCCCTGCCCCCTGCATCAGTTGCTTAGCCATGCATTCATCTGCTGAATCATTCTGTTCTTGCCCTCCGTGGCACATGCAGCAGTCCTGTGACAACCGCCCTGGAAGTCTTGTTTTTCAGCTTTCTACCTACTGTAGCTCCCTAAAATCTCTTCAGGACTTCCTCACCTTGCCTACCCCTGTCATTGTTGCCAATGTGTACCATGACTTCTGGCTGTTTACCCTTACCCTTGAGAATGCCACGGACCCAATCTGAGATATCCCTGATCCTGGCATCAGGGAGGCAACATAAACATACCACTCAGATGTCTCTATCGTGCCCACAGAACCTTATCTCTGTTCCTCTGACAGGAATCTCCTATCAACATTGCCGTTCTCTTCACCTCTCTGCTCTTCTGAGCCACAGCACCAGACTTAGTGCCAGAGACCCAGTCACTGAGGCTCCTCCCTGTAGGTCATCCCCTATACTTGTATTATTGAGGGGAACAGCCTCAGGTGTAATCTGCATTGGCTGTGCATTTCCCCTCTTTCTAATGACAGTCACCCAGCTACTGGTCTCCTGTAACCTAGGGGTGACTACCTCCCTGTAGCTCCTATCTATCACCACATCATTCCCCTGTATGAGTTGAAATTGTCTATCTCAGACTGCTCACTCTCTATTCAAGTCATAGTGCAGTTACTGCCCTTGTATTGGTACCATGGCACATCAAGTACTGTTATAAGTATGCGTTAATGTTTGAGCAGGAAGCTGTTAAATGTACTTTTCCTCTATAGGATGAAGAGAAGCAGAAGCAGGCTCTATCATTGTTTGAGGAATCTGCTAGTCATGGCTGTTTACCTAGTTCGTTCCACCTGTGGGAGAGGAACCAGAGAGAGGCAGTAAGTTTACATTAGTTTTCAAATGGTTCAATTTAATATCAGAATGATGAAGAACTGAACAAAGGGGCATTAGTTTACAGTCAAAACTACAATGGTACCTGGAATAAAATGAGCTTATGTAAGGCAAAAAATGTAAAACTCATCATAATTTACTAGAATGTTACTTGGGTTTCAGCACCTAGGTTACAGGGGAAGGTTGAACAAGTTAGGTCTTTATTCTTTGGAGCATAGAAGGTTGAGGGGGGACTTGATAGAGGTATTTAAAATTATGAGGGTGATAGAGTTGACGTGGATAGGCTTTTTCCATTGAGAGTAGGGGAGATTCCAACAAGAGGACATCAGTTGAGAGTTAGGGGGCAAAAGTTTAAGGGTAACACGAGGGGGAATTTCTTTACTCAGTGGTAACTGTGGAACGAGCTTACAGTAGAAGTGGTAGAGGCAGGTTCGGTATTGTCATTTAAAGTAAAATTGGATAGGTATATGGACAGGAAAGGAATGGAGGATTATGGGCTGAGTGCGGGTCAGTGGGACTAGGTGAGAGTAAGCGTTCGGCACGGACTAGAAGGGCCGAGATGACCTGTTTCCATGCTGAAATTGTTTATGGTATTCAGCCTGAAATTCTTACTCTTCACAGACATCCACAAAACATTTTTTTAAAAACCAAAGAATGAGTGACAGAAACTTTAGAATCCCAAAGCCTCCCCTCCACACACACACACACACAGCAGCAAAAACGTCAATCTTCCCCCACTTCCTCCAGCAAAAGCACCAAAACCCCACCCCCTCACCAAAGCAGCAAAGCCCACAAGGAGACCTGAATTATAAGGAAAGGTTGAGGCGACATGTTAGCAGCATGCAACAGCCTCTCCAGACCTGGTGTTAATTTAATTAAAATTTTAACTAGGGCATGAGGGTACAATTATTATTTTTTTAAGTAGGGCACGTGGACAACAGAGCAACCGGTGTTCGCATCTACCATCGCCAGACACTGCTACGGTGCAGAAATTGCCCAACAACAAACCTTCGCGGGGATCTGCTGGAGAAACTTCACGACTTTGGCCTGCTTCGGGGACCAGGCCTGCAGTCCTCGGCATCTCCTGGTGCCACTGGCCGGGGCTGAGGACTTCGTAAGCGGTGTGCGGAAGTTCGGCAAGCAGGCAGGGATTCGTGCTAGGCTGAAAACAAACCCTAGCCAGCCGGCTCTCCCATCCATTCTGCTCTCCAATGTCCGCTCCTTGGACAATAAATTGGACTACATCTGCATGAGTTTAGATTCTGCTGAGTTTTTGTTTTGACAGAAACGTGGCGCAGTGACAGAGTTCTGGATGCCACTGTGCATCTAGACAGGCTCGCTTTGTTTTGGGCTGACAGAGATGCAGCTCTGTGTGGTGAGGCTTGCAGTGGTGGCTTGTGTGTGTACATCAACACGACACAGGTTCTTACTCACCATCAAGAGAAAGAAATTGGTCAAGTGAAAGGGGCTTCCAACAGCAGCACACACAGTCTGCTGTCTCGATGTTTCAATCTCCCGCGATGCTTCAGTGGGCAACATCGGTAAGGAACTGGGTCATCCACAAAGTCACACCCCAAAAGCCGCACAGAGAGTCCAAGAATGCGAACCCACCACCCGTGAGCACTGTAGTTTGAGCTGTAGCTGTAGCTGTAGATCATGGACTCCCAAAAGTACTCCAGCCATCTTGAAAAGAAAAGAGACACGAGAACAGAAGAATAAGCTGTTTCACGGTTGAACTGGAAGAAGTTATCTGGGTCTGCAAAAATCCTCTGCCTCCATCTTTTCTTAACTCCTCTTTTCTGAAATGAAAGTTCATTTATTCCAGCATCCAGAAAGTGCTAATGTACAGCGTGATCTTTCAAGAGGCTGAGTTCTGTCATCAGCTGTCACTGAGAATTCTTGTATCCAGTGAGAAGCTAAATGTGTACTTGAATTAACTTTGTTACCACAAGGCTATGTACCTTTAATGGTCAATTATTTCAGTATCTTGGCATGAGCATCCTGAACCGACTGACCATTTCTGTTTGATTGTGAAGTGGGCATTGGTTACTGGGTAGGGAGTCACAGATCCACTCCACAAACAGGTGTATGAATGTACATTACAGCTCCGGTGGCCTGACCTCAGTGGAGTTAGCATATTCTCCTGGTGACTGTGGAGTGCTGATGCACAAGTGTACAATAGCCAGTTAGACTTGGTGTTGGTGGATCGTCGGAAAATGGGGAAGAGTTAATGAGATACAGTGAAGTAGATAGATCACAAACTGACATAGTCAATGTTTGCCATAGTTGCACAGATTCATAATCCAAACATAAGCCCACAACTGAGTGAGGTGGCTCAGTGTCCCTGTCACAGCTGAGCCTATGGGTAACGTACAAGCGCAGAAAAGCCTTTGGTTGAACAGGTAGTGTAGCAGGTGATGATGATTTAAAATCCATCGAATGAGTTCACAGCTTCCATACTGTGAGGAAATATCATTTAAAAAAGATTAATGGGACATGTAGCCAATCACTTAGGTTCTAAGGTTTGGACTTGACATTGAGGTAGATGCATTTCTAATTTGTTCAAATACTTTGAATCTTAAATTCAGCCCCTTTATTTTTCACTTTTGGATAAGATTTGTTTAAAAAAAGGACACTGAAAGATCTTCCATATCTCCGTGCCAGCCTGCAACATTCCGTTGGGTATTTATGGATAATTTTTGTTTTGTTAGGTGACTGATCCGGGGAGGTATCTTCAGAGCCTGAGAAAATTGCGAGATTATGCAACAAAAGGGTGCTGGGAAGCACAGGTATGTGTTATTAGAGCAAAAATTTATTTCTTTACCACTCAACAAAAGTCAATGGGCAAAGAGATTTCAATATTATTAATCTATTAAAATATCCAAGTAATGTTCATAAAGAAATGTCCTGCTACCTGAGGAATTTCCAGTTAGCTAGAAACTATTCTCGCTCAAAACCTGGTTCTATGCCTGTCACGTTGTGCAAAGGTGATTTCAAAGTGGAATTCAGTTGGAAGAACTTCTCACTCTGTTCAAACTAAAGATGGTCTTAACCATTAGATGGCAACTGATATGAGAAGATTATATCCAAAGGTTGTGATGAAAGTGTTAAGCAAAATGTCACAGCTTGTTACTGTTATTAAAAACTGCAAAATATTTATCCTTTCATTGCACATAACTACTTGCATTCTGTTTTCTTCCATTTGGTCAGCTCCACAGCCAACCGCGTTAACACTGTAGAGTATGACTGGTTTGTTCTGGGAAAGTAGTAGAATTCTGATGTGAGGATCTTACAATGGGCTGTAATTTTTGAATTGATTAACACATCTTTATGATTCTGTTTCAGTTGGTGTTAGCCAAAGCATGTGGAAATGGCAATCTGTTTGGATTAAAGCTTAACCCTCAAGATCTTGTAGCCCAAATTTTTCAGTCTTCCCGTCCATCCTTCAAGCAAAAAATGTTCAAAGTACAAAAAGGCATGAATGACACAATGAGGTATGTAATTATTTCAGTCTGTTAATTGAATAATAAAGGAACAGGAACATTTGGTATCGATGTGGCCTGTTTCTCTCACTATATCTCAGGAAGGCCTGTAAATTTACTGAAACTGCATTGGGCTAAAAGGGCAAATTAAGGGTAAATTGCCTGTTAATTGTACTTTTGGTTTTGCATGATTAGTGTTGCTACACAGCACAAATCACTTGCCTAGTTAATTTCTGCCAAAGTTTATGCTCTGCCATGCAATGTTCAAACAGTTAATAAGGGCCCATTCCTAAAATATGAGCTAGAGTATGAGTGGATTCATGACCCTCAATAACAGATATGTGGGACTCTTTCCCACCAGTAGTATGTTACAGAGGTAATTGAAATGAGATCAACAGCTTCTGGAGAAGATACTTAGATAAAATAAATCAATAGTAGGTGGATTTACTTGTCCTATTCTGCTCAGCTTGCTCCTTTTCTTGTGGGTACTTCTGTCTTGCCTTTTTAACTTGCGTCATTAAAACAACTTGATGTCCAATTGTATCATTACATTATTTGGGGTGTCGCGCTTGTGTAGTGGTTAGCGTGATGCTAATACAGCTCAGGGCAATTATGTATTGAGTTTAATTCTAATGCTGTCTTGTGTTGGTGTGTGACCTAGTGGATAAGGCATCAGTCTAGTGGTCTGAAGGTCACTGGTTCGAGCCTCAGCTGAGGCAACGTGTTGTGTCCTTGAGCAAGGCACTTAACAACACATTGCTCTGCGACGACACCGGTACCAAGCTGCTTGGGTCCTAGTGCCCTTCCCTTGGACAACTTTGGTGGCATGGAGAGGGGAAGGCTTGCAGCTTGGGCAACTGCCGGTCTCCCATACAACCCTGCCCCCTGGAAACCTTCCAAGGCGCAAATCCATTGTCTCACAAGACTAACGGATGCCTATTCTAATGCTGTCTGTAAGAAGTTTGTATATTCTTCCCATGAGTGCATGGGTGTCCACCGAAGGATGCTTGTTCCCTCCCACTGTCCAAAGTTGTGCCAGTTAGAGGGTTAATTAGTCACTATAAATTGTCCTGTGATTAAACTAGTGTTAAATAGGAGGGTTGCTGAGCGGTGTGGCTTGTTGGGCTAGAAGAGCCTGTTCTGCACTGTATCTCTAAGTAAATAAATAAATCAGTGGATTAGAAACAACATATGCTAGAACATTCAGTAGGGTTCTCAGTCCTGTGTGGTGGCTGAAAATCCAATTTTGCCATGAACCAATAAAATAGCTTACTCTATGTAATGATTAAATTATATGCATCACATTGGATGCTTTTATAATCAATAAAACAAGCTGACTAAACTTTCAGAGATAGTTTCCATTTTTGCTCAGTACCTTGACATTGAGAAGTTGTGGATAGCAAAGAGAAATATATCCCATTGTATGGAGAGGTTCAGCCTGAATGGGTACTTCTGGGAGAGCTGTTTGAATCAGCTGCTCAGTGCAGGAGGAACCCAGCAAATTAGGCAGCAGCTGTGGAGGGGAATAAACAGTCAACATTTTGGGCTGAGACACGCCTGGCTTCTGCCCACTTCCTTTCCAGTCCTGATGAAGTGTCTCAGCTTGAAACATCAACTGCTTATTCATTTGCATAGATGCTGCCTGACCTGCTGAGATCCTTCAGCATTTTACATGTGTGAGTTGCTCAAGATTTCCAGCATCTGTAGAATCTCTTCTGTTTATAGTGCTCTCACCTGCACATTTTCCATTTTATCCTGTTTTGAAATATACACAAAGTGATTCTGTGTGGAAATTGCTCTGGTGTAACCAATGACTTTCCTTTTCTGCAGATACATTTTAATTGATTGGCTGGTGGAAGTGACCAGCATGAAGGACTTCTCCAGCTCGTGTCTGCACATCACTGTGGCGAATGTCGATCGGTACCTGATGCTGCGCTCTGTACCCAGGGGCAGGCTCCAGTTGTTGGGGATAGCCTGTATGGTTATCTGCACACGGTAATGTTAACAAACACCCATTCTACCTTCATAAAACTGCAGCAAAGTCTTTACAGGTTCATTATTTAAACTTCTTCCTCTGTAGCTTTATTAGTAAGGAGATCCTAACAATTCGTGAAGCAGTCTGGCTTACGGACAACACTTACAAGTATGAAGACCTAGTGCGGATGATGGGAGAGATAATTTCTGCACTTCGAGGAAAAATTAAAGTGAGTGAGTACAAATGCATGTAGAACTGAACAAAGGGGCATTAGTTTACAGTCAAAACTACAATGGTACCTGGAATAAAATGAGCTTATGCAAGGCAAAAAATGTAAAACTCATCATAATTTACTAGAATGTTACTTGGGTTTCAGCACCTAGGTTACAGGGAAAGGTTGAACAAATTAGGTCTTTATTCTTTGGAGCGTGGAAGGTTGAGGGGGGACTTGATAGAGGTATTTAAAATTATGAGGGGGATAGATAGAGTTGACGTGGATAAGCTTTTTCCGTTGAGAGCAGGGGCGATTCAAACAAGAGGACATGAGTTGAGAGTTAGGGTGCAAAAGTTTAAAGGTAACATGAGGGGGAATTTCTTTACTCAGAGAGTGGTAGCTGTGTGGAACAAGCTTCCAGTGGAAGTGGTAGAGGCAAGTTCAGTATTGTCATTTAAAGTAAAATTGGGTAGGTATATGGACAGGAAAGGAATGGAGGGTTATGGGCTGAGTGCAGGTCAGTGGGACTAGGTGAGAGTAAGCGTTCGGTATGGACTAGAAGGGCCGAGATGGCCTGTTTCCATGCTGTATTTGTTATATGGTTATATAATGTCTTACAAATTTTATAAGTCTGTTGCACATAAATTCCTTTATGTTTGATATATGAATCTTCTGTAAGCAGATCGTGCTTGCTTTCAATGGGAGTGTGTGGTGTAGGCAGAGTTGGTTCAGCACACTGGAGTTATGGAGTTGTACAATAAAGAAACAAGCCTTTTAGCTCAACTGCACCACTCCTTCCTGCCTGCATTAATTCCATCTCCTTCTCTGTTCTGCTCATTCAGGTACCTACCCAGATGCCTCTTGCAGTTCATTCCAGAGACCAGCTAGTCTTTGTGTAAAACATATACCCCTCGGGACTTCAAATTTCCTCCCTCTCATCTCAACCCTATATCCTTTAACTTCAGACGCAGCTACCAAGGAAAACACTCCAGCTCTCTACCTAGTCATTACTTCTCTCATAATGTTAATCACCTCTATTATGTCACCTCTCAACCTCCTCCACCTGTATCCTCTAACTTTCCACATCACTCTGGCTCTCTACCCTCTCATAATGTTAACCATCTCTTTCATGTCACTTCTCAACCTCCTTTGCTCCAGCCCCTGCCTATCCAATCTCCATTGATAGTCAAGCCCAGACTATATCTCTTGAGCTTGGTCAGATCCTTCCTATGGTGTGGTGAGTGGAACTATACACAATATTTCAGCTGCAGCCTAACCATCACTTGGCACATCTGTAATGCGAGTGCCAGGTCTTGTACTCAGTACCTTGGCCAATGAAGATCAGTATGTCATATACCTTCCTTGCCACTGTCCACTAGTGTTCCCGCTTTCAATGAACTATGTACTGATACTCTTCAGTGACACTGCCCAGGTCCCTGTTTGGGCAGAACACACAGTGAATGGCAGGTTTGTCTCCACTGGAAAAGCACATATTGATATCTTTAACTACAGCTGCAAACTTTCATTGCTGTACTGACATCTGTTGCTTTCTTAGAAGCAAAATACGGAAAACCAATTTCACCAAAATGAACAGACTGGTCAGTGATGAGATAAAGCCCTCTCCGATATTAACTTGGTTGCACCGGAAACCCCTTTTTGCCAGGCAGCTCTGGAGATTGGCTCGGCTCGTTAGCCCCTTGCTAACAGCCAGTGGACTCAGCAGTGAGAAAACCACCTTTCTTAATCCCTGTACATCTTGGGTCAATAATAACCCGAGTCCCACCAACCCCGGGAGGCTGGGACCTCTCACCCACCCAAACCTCAATCTGTGTGTATACTGTGTCATTACTGTCCCCATGCAATCGCCCATCTGCAAGAAATAACAGATCGTACACTGCTTACAATTATAAGGAAACTATATTTACAAATTTCAGCTTTATTGAACAGTTAGTAGGAAAAGCAAAAAAATTAAAAAGGGCCCATTACAGTTAACCCATTCCAAATGTGCACACAAGTTGGAGCTCATCTCGAAGTTGTCTTTAACTCGCGCTCTGGATCCATGGTCTGCTTGAAAGCACACACCACCTTTGGAATGTCACTCGAAATCCATTTTGAACAAACAGGCTCCCCCGCAGGAGTACTGGTCCTTCTTCCTTGAAGCCATTCATCTGCAAAAAGCACCTTGTGCAAGAGGGATGGCATTCTCAGCCACCTTTCCTCCTGTCTGCTCCCAGTTCCCGCCAAAAAGACCTCGACCCACAACAGTGTCTGTCAGAGCAGCCTCTCCACCCAAAGTTCTCTAGAGCCTTCTCCCAATTCCACCATCCTGATAGGAATGTAGTGTCATCCCAAGTATAAGCATCACAATCCCTTATCTTTAGCTCAAACCCAAACAAGCTGAAAGTAGACCAGACTGCTCTTCCAGAACTGCTAAAATGAAATACCCACAGCATGGCAATAAAAATCTTAACCAGGGCTTTATACACCAACCAACCAACCAAACAGCACAGAAGCAGGCATTCAGCCCATTATCCACACCACTAGCAGGGATCCACCATATTACGGTAATCCTATCTTCCAGCACTTCATTCATAGCCTTCTATTCCTACACAATTCAAGTGTTTGCTTCAGTATCTCTTCAAGTGTCGTCAGCAGCACTGTTTCCACCACACTTAGGTATTCCTGGTACTGGTCCTCCACCTTATCATTTCTGGTAATTTAATCCATTTCTGCAGTGTGTACTTATTTTCTATACATCATTTGTGTCCCCTCTTAAGTTCAACTTTATTTATCATTCAACACCAACGATCATTAAACAGCAATGCCCTTGAACAGAAAATCATACAAAAAGTAGTGGATGTGGCCCAGTCCATCACAGCTAATGCTCTATCCTCCAATGAGCACATCTACATGGAGCGCTGTCACAGGAAAGCAGCATCCATCATCAAGGACCCCTGTTATCCCCACCATGTTTTTTTTCTTGTTGCTGCTATCAGGAAGAAGGTATAGGAGCCTCAGGACCCACACCTATTCAGGAACAGGTATTAACCCTCATCCATCAGGCACTTGAACTACAGTGGATGACATCACTCAACTTTCACTTGCCCCATCATTGAAATATTTCCACAACCTATGAACTTGCTTTCAAGGACACTTCATCTCATGTTCTCAATATTGTTTATTTATTATTATTACTACTTTTTCATTTACAATTTTTTGCCTTTTGCACACTGGTTGAAAGCCCACTTGGAGTGGTCTTTTATTAATTCTCTAATGTTTATTATTCTATTATGGATTTATTGAGTATGCCCACAAGAAAATGAATCTCACAGTTGTATATGGTGACATATGTCCTTTGATAACAAATTTACTTTGAACATGTAATAACCATGAATAAAGCCAAATGAAACAGCATTCCGCAGAGCCAAGGTATAAAACAGAGTACCAGCAGTCATACACAGCACAAGGCACATATAAGATGGCAGCAAACATACAGTCATGCAAAAAAAATAATATAGCCCAAGTTCCTGAGTGACCTCTCCTTCAGATTGATGGTGCATGGATGATTGTCAGCATGAGCAAGCCCTCAGCAGTCTGCAGAAAAATGCACACACGCAGTCCAGCTTGTCTTCCACAGAGCAGCACTGACAGGAGGGTCCAGTCCCCAATCCAGCATGGATATTGTACCACACCTCTGGCTTCTCTCCTGGACAGCTGCAAGAGGCCTAGTCCATGCTACAACCAAGCCATGAAGCTACCTTGCTGTCGGTCAAGCCAATAAACCAGACTTGCAGTATTTTACATTATCAATATCCAACAGGGTCTCCTCCACCTCCACCTTGTCTCTCTGATCTCTCCTCACAACTGAAACACTCCACTCCAGGGATTTTATAAAGAGGAAATGGACAAATGAATATCGAATGATGTCTCCTTTTACTTTCCAAACAATTTCTCTGAATGTCTAAGCAGATGATAGCTGTATACTGAAGGAGACTAGAATTGTAGGTCCTCAACTAAAAGATGTGGACTTTTCCTGTGGCTTATGGCAATATTTATGAGAACATCTCTTAAAACTACAGTGTGTAGTACATTTTAATATTTGCTTTTACAGATACCTACCATTCTGGACTATGCAGAAGTGCTGCTGGCAATATCTCCACTCGAAAGGCACACCATCCATCTCTTTAACTACATCTGTGAACTTTCGCTGCTCTATACCAACATCTCTGTTTATTCTCCTGCCATGACAGCTGCTGCCGCATTGCTGTTATCTCGATTACTCCACAAACAAGGTCAGTGCGCTGCATTGTATTGTCATGTGCAGGGTTTGCTGCTATTCAAATCAGTAATATTTATGGCACTATATTAGCAAATACAGTGGTTCTGTGCAGCTGGGGAAAGGCAGGTATTTAGCACAACTTTGAAATAAGTTGCTGGAATCGGTGACACCTCACAAGGATGGAGAAGTGACAGAGTGTGAGCCCATCTTTGTTGCTCCTTTCACGCCATTGTCTATACTCTTGTTCAATGACATCTCCAGTTGAAAGCACAGAACTCCCTCGAGCTGAATGTCTTTCTCTTCTAGCCCTGCCATGGTCCAGTCTGCTTGCAGAATCCACTGGATTTACATTAGAGAGTCTCATTCCATGTGTATTAACCCTGCATCAAAAATGGTAAGAGCTATCAAATGCAACCCCACATACATCTCGTATAAATTCTCAAATGCTCCTTTCCTATATTAATGTTAATTGACCAACATCTTTCAGGCAGAATTTCTGCCTCGTGTAAGCAACTTTTAATGTCTGAGGGTTATGTATTTACAGGCCTCCAACTTCAGGGCCAGTAGTACTACAACCCTCAGATATTATAACCTTTGTAGAGTGTGCAGTTTCAAAGGCTTGCTGTAATACCTCTCCACAATCTGCAGAGAGTGCATTCCAGAGCTATGTAGTCATTGCAAAGGAGCTTTGCTTTTAAGCTCATTTCCACTTCCCTGAGGATAATGGCTGTATGAACATTGATATTTAATTGTGCACTGAGCTGTTTTATGTAAATGACTATTTTTGGAGTAAATTTTGAGCCAAGTCAATTTTTTAAAAATCAACTTAAAGTTAATCATGTATATTTGTTGCAAGCAACAATCTAACACTTGAGAAACTTACTTTTGTATGATTTTTTTTAAATAAATTAGCTTCCATAATGAAGTGCCCAGGGACTACCGTCAAGTTTCTCTGACTGCTGTAAAGCAAAGATTTGAGGATGAACGTCATCAGCAAATAAGCAGGGAAAAGGTTGGTGATGCTGGCTACACTGTGGTGATAAATGCATGTTATATATGAGACTGTTGCAGTGTTGTCATTAATCCTTCAGTCCTGATGCCAGGCAGATTAGTTCTTATTCTCCAACTCCCCACCAGCATTTTCTACTTGCTATATAGGACCAGTGTCATTTTGAACCAAATCATGGCTGAGTATCGTTTTTAATTCCATATTGTTAAGATAGAGTATAACACAGTATAGACCCTTCAGTCCACAATGTTATGCTAACCTTTTAACCCATTCTAAAATCAATCTAACCCTTCCCACATAGCCCTCCATTTTACTTTAATCCATGTGGACACCTGAGAGTCTTCTGACTCTCTCTAATGTATCTGCCTCTACCACCATCCCCAGCACTGTATTGCACAAACCAACCACTCTATATAAAAAAATTCTCTCATAGACATTCCTTCAAGCTCCCCCATACTTATCTCTAGTTACCTTAAAATTATACCCTCTCGTGTTAGCCACTGCTGCCTGGGAAAAGGTCTCTGCTGACCACTCAATCAATGCTTCTTATCATCTTGTACACCTCCATCAATTCACCTCTCATCCTCCTTCACTCTAAGGAGAAAAGCCCCAGCTCTCTCAACCTATCCTCATAAGACATGCCTAAAAAGCAAGGCTTCAAAGATCAAGAGGTGGTCGCAGGAGGCAGAGAAACGGTTACAAGATTACCTGAAATCAGTGGACTGGGCCATATTCAAGAATTCATCTGAGGACCTGAATAAGTACACCATGGTCATTACAGAATTTATTAAAACAACTGTGGATGAATTGTTCAGGGTTTTTCCCCAATAAGAAGCCCTGGATGAACAATGAAATCTGGAATCTGCTGAGAGCCAGATCAGAGACATAGAAGACTGGAGATCGAGAATGCTATAAGAGGTGCAAGTACGATCGCTGGAAATCATCTCTTGGGCAAAGTGGAGATTATGGACTAGACTGGAATTAACAAGGCATGCTTGACAGCTGTGGCAGGGTTAAATCTTACATCTGCTCCAATTCGCTTACCGAAGCAACAGGTCTACAGCAGATGCTATCTCTTGGCTCTTCACACAACCCTACAACATCTGGACAGCAAAGATGCATACCTTAGCATGCTCTTTATTGATTACAGCTCACCATTTAACACTATCGTCCCCTCAAAACTAATCAATAAACTCCAAGACCTGGGCCTCAATACCCCTTATGCAATTGGATCCTGGATTTCCTCATTTGTAGACCTCAGTCAGTTCCGATTGGCAAAAACATCTCCATCAGCACAGGATCACCACAGGGACTTGTACATAGCCCTCTGCTCTACTCACTTTACACCTATGACTGGGTGGCTAAGTACAGCTCCAACACCATATACAAGTTTGCTGATGACACCACTTTTGTGGACAGAATCAAAAGTGGTGGTGAATTTGCATACAGGAGGGTGACTGAAAAATTAGCCAAGCACCTTAAAACTATGCTTCCTAGTGTTAGCCATTTGAGCCCTGGGAAAAGGCCTCTGGCTATCCACATGATCAATGCCTCTCATCATCTTGTACACCTCCTATCAGGTCACCTCTCATCCTTCACTCCAAGGAGAAAAGGCCAAGTTCACTCAACCTATTCTCAAAAGGCACTGCTCAGAGACGTCCTGGACCCTAGCACCTGGGAGGCAATATACTATCCTGGTGTCTCTTTTGCTGCTGCAGAATCTCCTGTCTGTTCCCCTAACTATTGAGTCCCCTATGACTATTGCTCTGCTTGATTTCACCCTACTCTTGAGGATCAGAGCCAAACACAGTGCTATTGGTCTGGCTGCTGCTACCTTGCCCAGATAGGTCACCCACCCTCATCAGCATCCAAAGGGGTATACCTGTTGCTGAGGGGAATGGCCACAAGGGGGCCCTGCACTGACTTCTTTCTCTCTTTACCTCTCTCAGTGTTCACCCATCTCCTCCCTGAATTCTGCACTCTGGTGTAACCACCTGCTCAAAAGTCTTGTCTATTAATTGCTCTGCCTCTCGGATGATCCTTAGTTCATCCAGCTCCAGCTCCTTAATGTGGTTTTTCAGGAGCCGGAGCTGGTTGCACTTCTCAGCTGTGTAGTCATCAGGGAGACCATCAGGTTCCATGAATTCCCACATCCTACAGAAGGAGCATTCCACTGCCATCCTACCTGCACAGTACTATGGACAACCAAAACCAAGTCAGCAATAACGAAATAATAAATCTGCCCTTCTTACTTGTTTCTTTGGCCTCAGCCTCTTCTTGTCGAAACATCTAAGTTCCCACTCTGACTCTAGCCCCCACTCCGACAAAGGCCGCTCTGCTAGACCCAAACTGTCTTATGTTTAAAACAATAAGAAACCCCCACACAAGGAGAAGGAACTCATCGTGTTTGGTGGTGCTCCACCTGCCGCCGATGCCTCGAACGCTTCCCACGCCTGTGCACTGGCTCATCTACATGAAACATTGCCATAGAAAAGCAGCACCATCATCAAAGACTCCGGACTCTCTCCACCAGGTTCAAGAACAGTTACTACCCCTCAACCATCAGACCCTTGAACAAAATGGGATAACTACACTCTTTTATCTTGTTATTTCATGGTCGTTATTTATTGCTATTTATTATCTGCATTGCAGTTTGTTTACAATTTAGAATTTCTGATGTTTACAGTTACTGTTCTATATATTTGCTAAGTATGCCTGCAAACAAAGAATCTCAGGGTTGTATGTGGTGACGTGTATGTACTCTGATAATAAATTTTACTTTGAACGTGCTCTCTAATCTGAGCAGTATCCTGATAAATTTCCTTTGCATCGTCTATAAAGTTTTCACATCCTATAATAAGGCGAAGAGAACTGAACACAATATTCCAAGTGTTTTATAGAGCTGCAACATGAACTCACGGTTCTTGAATTCAATCCTCCTTGTAAAGAAAACACCAAGCACTTTGTTAATCACCTTATCAACTTGCATGGCACCTTTGATGGTCTGATGCTCTGCCCTTTTCCATTCCTGAGAGAAAGGTGATGAAACACTGGTCACATCTGCTAGAAATCTTTGCCCAACGTTCTGTATTTGAGAGTGTCCCTCTTTGGACAGAAAGTAATTGCAGGAAGTCCTCTGAACATGTGATGATAAAGTGAAGGTTACTCAGAAGCTGGTGAAGGTTTGAGATTAGAATTTTCCTTCTCATAGATGAGCTGCCACCCACAACTGACAAGCCCCATCTGCCCAAAAGTGACTGGTTTTTAGGTGCCAGTAATCAGTCTTTGCCCCTTCTGCTAGTGGAAATGGCTCCCCTGGACTTTGTAGCTAAGCCACACATGAAGGCCAGAAGCTGGACTTGGTTGTCAGAGGTTTTTTGAGATGCACACCTTTGAGAGCATTTAACAGGTAGTGGAAGCTTATAGCCAGTGGTGGTAGTGTTTATAACAACCTTTAGGGAATCTGGTGAAGGTTGAGGGTGGCTGTAACTTTGGAAGAGTGGCTGTTGCAATGCTTTCTATTAACTCAATATCTGTGGTCAATGTAGGTGATGGATTACAATGAATTGTGCAATCTGCTGGGGATTAAAGAGGAAAGTGAACCTTTGCCTCTGAATGTTCACACCAATCCTGAGATCCAGACTTTTTTGACATCTCCTTCAGGCAACAAAACTAAACGGTAAGTATTGTTGTAAGCCTTAACTAGAGAGCTTGGTCTTTAACAAGCAGTTCCTCCCAGCAAGAAGTGCATGGTACCTGTGTACTTCTGGTTTTTGTCACTCTTCCCAAGGATACATTGGCCATTGGGTTCATTGGTAACAAATGATGAGAGAATTAAAGGGAAATTAGAGTACATCCAAAAGAAAGAATATGTTGTAGAGAAATGCATAAGTGGAAGACTGCGATTTCTCCGAGAACTGGTAAGGACTTAATTAACTAGATGGTGTCCTAGTCATAATAAGATAGAATACAACAATATAGTAATGTGAGACTATTTTCACTGTTGCTGGCTAACTCAATGAATACATGTCTGTCACCCCTGCCGTTCCCTTCAGCCTCCTTAACCATCCTGATCCTTGTCCACCTACCACAGATTTGTACTACCTTGAACTAACTTCCATGTGTTTGTACACAGATTAACTGCTTGAATTTTTTATGTTCTGTGGCGCCTTGATCCTCGAGTTACTCTGCTGTTATCATCTATTCCAAGGATCTGTCCTTGTATCATTTGTAGGAGAGTTGTATGAGTAGAGGACCCTGTTGCAACACACTGTCCAAGTTTCCACCTTGAGCAAAGGTTGTCTTTTGTTTCACAGTGCAGCGGGAACTGCTGAGCAGTAGGTTTTAAATTCACTACAGAACCTGCTCAAATATCAGATTTCCTGAACTCATCCTTTTAAACCATATCAGCACTAAGTCAGACTTCCACTTGGCATGGCAGTTTTTCATGCCAGCTTGTACTTGTACTCAGAGTGGTGGTGGGAAGAGGTCAAGCAAAATTCCAACCTATAATTAAACGTGTCTTTCTACGGCAATGCTTGAACTTGCCAGTTCTACATTATTTTGTGCAGTCCATTCAACCTCTCGGATGAGAAAACCTTTTAGTAACTGTGATGTTTGCTTTGAACGTGTTTCTGTTGCTGGCTTGCCTGAGAATTTTCTTCCCTTTGTTTAGACGAAGAGAAGATAGTTTTCGAGAAGACAGAGGCAACTTTGTGGCAACTCCTATTGTTGAGTTATCTAATCATGAGGACACCTTCCTGGGCGACTTCCTGGATCTGAGTTTAGACTTGTCCAGCACTGGATATGAAGGAGACCAGGAGAGTGAAGGAGGCAAACATGTTGACAGTAAGTTCATTAATATTACATCCTTGACAATAGAAACATCAATATGTTTAGTAAATTACTTTTAGAACCACACAATCTTTGCTAATGACTACCCTTTGTGAGTGGTTATTTCTATCCAGTACCTCTGAGCTTCAGTCTGACTGAGGCACGAGGTTGCTGTGAGCATCAAATGTTCTTTTCCCCACAATGACAGTAATACAACGTGGAAAGAGCCCCTTCAGTCATCTAGTCATCCACACCAACCAGGATTCCCACCTAATCAAGTCCCATTTGATCATGTACCTGCCTCAGCCTCTTCTTCTGGCAGCTCATTTCATATATTGACCACCACCTGGGTGAAAACGTTGCCTCTCGGATTCCTATTACCGTAAACTTGTGGCTCTGGTTCTTGATTCCCCAACACTGGGAAAAAGACTGTGTCTATGCCCCTCATAATTTAATATACTATATATTTTTTAAAAATTGCTTAAATGACAAATGTTCCAACCTGCCCAACCTCTATCAATAACTCAGTCCCTCATGTCCCAGCAATAATCTCCTCTGTACTCCTTCCAGCTTAATGCCATCTTTCATATCTAATGGCACCTTCCTTCCAAAACTGAACACATTGCAACCTTACCAATGTCTTGTACAACTGTAACATAACATCCCAGCTTCTGTACTCTGTGTTCTGACTAATGAAGTTCAGCATGCCAGAAGCCACCTTCACCCTGTTTACCTGTGACTCCATTTTCAGTGTCCACTATTCTACAACACTCCCCAGAGCCCTTGTTTGTCTTTTCAAAGTGCAATACCTCTCCCTACCATATGTGGCCTGAACACACTTAACATCCAAATTAAACTCCATTTGCTATTTGTTGGCCCATTTATTCAGCTGATCAATATCTCTCTACAAATATCAATAACCATCTTCAAGATCAGCAATTCCACCCATTTTATTATCATCTGCAATCTTGCAAACCAAGCTCAAATCAATTCATATCATTGATACAGATGCCAGCACCAGCCCTAGAGAACTCCGCTAGTCAGAGGTCTCCGGTATAAGAAACAGTCTTCCACCATCACCTTCTGCTTCTTGCCTTCAGACCAATTGTGTTTCCAGTTACTCAAATCTCCCTGGATCTCATCTGATCTAACCTTCCAGTGCAGCCCACTGTGCAGAACCTTATCAGAGGCCTTTCTGATTTACCTCCCAACCTCATCAACCTTCTCAGTTACTACTTCAAAAGACTCAATCATATTCTTGGGATGTGATCTTCCATCCCAAGATGCACCTTTCCAAATGCTTGTATATCTTACCTTTCTAGTAACTTGTCTTACTTACCAGTAGCACTCACATCTATGGTGATGAAATGCTTTGAGAGGTTGGTCATGGCTAGAATGAATTCCTGCCTCAGCAAGGACCTGGACCCACTGTAATTTGCCTGTTGCCACAAAAGGTCTACAGCAGACACAATCTCAATGGCTCCTCACACTGCCTTGGATCACCTGGACAATACAAACACCTGTCAGGATGCTGTTTATTGACAATAGCTCAGCATTTAACACCATCATTCCCATAATCCTGATTAATGAGTTACAGAACCTGGTCCTCTGTACCTCCCTCTGCAATTGGATCCTCGGCTTCCTAATTGAAAGACCACAGTCTGTGATGATTGGTGATAATATCTCCTCCTCACTGATGATCAACACTGGTGCACCTCAGGGGTGTGTGCATAGCCCACTGCTCTACTCCCTCTATACCCGTGACTGTGTGGCTAAGTAAAGCTCAAATGACATCTATAAATTTAGTGATAATACAACCATTGTCAGTAGACTCTCAGCTGAAGATGAGAGGGCATATAGGAGCAAGAGATACCAGCTAGTTCTATGGTGTCACAGCAACAACCTAGCACTCAGCATCAGTAAGATGAAAGCTGATAGTGGACTTCAGGGAGGGTAAGATGAGGGAACACGAACCAATCCTCATGGAGGGATCAGAAATGGAGAGAGTGAGCAATTTCAAGTTCCTGGATGTCAAGATCTGAGGATCTAACCTGGTCCCAACATATCAATGCAACTATAAAGAAGGTAAGACAGCAGCTATATTTCATTAGGAGTTTGAAGAGATCTAGTTTGTTAACTAAAACACTCAAACTTCTATAGAAACCGTGGAGAACATTCTGACAGGTTGCATCTCTGGTCCATGGGTGTGGGGGTTGCTACTACACAGGACCAAAAGAAGCTACAGAAAGTCGTAAAATTAGTCAGCTCCATCTTGGGTACTAGCCTCCATAAGTACAAGACATCTTCAAGGTGCGGTGCCTCAGAAAGGCAACTTCCATTATTAAGGACCCCGAACACCCAGTGCATGCCCTCTTCTCATTGTTACCGTCAGGAAACCCTGAAGGAATACAATCAGTGATTCAGGCATAATGTCATATGATTCATAAATGGACATTGAACCCATTAACACTGCCTCACTTTTAATATATATTATTTCTGTTTGTGAACTATTTTTAATCTATTCGATATAGATATATGTGCTTACTATAATTGATTCTTTTCTCTAAATATTATCATGACCTGCTGCTGCTAAGTTAATAAATTTCACGACACATACCAGTGATAATAAACCTGATTCTGACATGTTTGACTTACTGATCGAAAGTTCCCTGTTTTTTCTTGGTGATCCTAAAATATAGACACAACATTGACCATACTCTAGTCTTCCAGTACTTTACCTGTCATTAATAATGATGCATCTGTCCCAGTGAGGACTCCCACAACTTGAAGGGCTCTGAGAAGTGCCTTTTTACACAGAAACTGAAGCCATGATAGCATAGTGGTTAGTGCAACAATATTACTGCTTGGGTTGTTCCGGAGTTCAGAGTTCAATTCTGATGCCATTCTGTATGTCTCTATACGTCCTCCCTGTGGAATGTGTGGGCTTTTTCCAGGCATTCCGGTTTCCCTCTGGGTAGGTTAATTGGTCATTGTAAGTTGTCCCGTGATTAGGCTTGGGTTAATTGTATTTGTCGGGTTGCTAGTGCAGAGTGGCTCGAAGGGACATAAAAAAAAATAAAAATTCTTTCTAGCTTCTCCGTGTTGCTGCATTTACTTGATCAGGCCCTAGATCTGTCGTCTTGTGATTTCAGACATACAGTACCCCTGAGGAGGCTGTAATGCAGACTTGCCCATTTATTATCTTAAGCTCTGTAGTCTTCATGTGCTTCATGGTAAAAACTGAGAACTGTTTATTGAGGATCTCACCCAACTCCTGTACTTCACACAAAGGTCTTTGAGAGCTCTATTCTCTCACTATTTACTTTTTTCCCCTTGTATACATGAACTTACTTTGGATTTTCCTTGATCTTCTCTGCCCCTTTCTCCTCCTAACTTCCTTCCTGAGTGCTCTCCTGCATTCCCTGTACACCTGGGATTCACACGATCCCACTTAAAACATATCAAATGTCGAAAGACCTAGATAGAGTGAATAAGGAGAGGATGTTTCCAATGGTGAGGGAGTCTAGGACCAGAGGGCACAGCCTCAGAATAGAGGGACATCCATTTGCAACAGAGATGAGGAGGAATTTCTTTAGCTAAATGGTAGTGAATCTGGAATTTATTGCCATGGATAGCTGTGAAGGCTAAGTCATTGGGTATATTTAAAGTGGAGGTTGATAGGTTCTTGATTCGTCAGAGCGTCAAAGGTTACAGGGAGAAGGTAGGAAAATGGGGTTGTGAGGGATAATAAATCAGTTGTGATGGAATGGTGGAACAGACTCAATACGTCAAATGGCCTAATTCTGCTCCTATGGTTTATGGTCTTTTGCCTGTAACTTACCGATGCTTCCTTTTCCATGACTTCAGCCTCAACATCCCTCATGTTTCCCGAGTGGAATCTGATGAGGTGTATGTCTGCAATCCTCTGTGATGCTGCTGTTCCAAAGAACATGAACAACACAGCAAATCAAGTCTTTCTCTGTACTTATTTTGTCAGAACTAGCAAATCCCTAAATCTCTCTACACACTCACTCCAGTTTTCTCTTCATGTGGTGTGGCGACCAGAGCTGTAGTTAGTGTTGTATGGAGAGTTGTTTTCATTCTGTATCTCTACTGGGATTGCTACCATTAGGGAAAGTAAACCCCTACCCCTTATTGCTAACTTTACCAATCTGTTCCTCCACATCATTTATTGACCATTTTGTTGCCCTGTTGCACCTCACACAGTTCCCTACTTTTCAATTTCTTCTTTTCTTTGCCCAACTCACCAGATCATCAATATCTGTCACCTGTCTATAACTTTTTGCTCTGTAGCCACACAAAGTTGTTTGTGTGCAATGTTCTCCAAGGTGCCCTAGCCCCTGAGATTTGGGTCAAATTTGTTTGCTGTGTTACAGAAAAAAGGACCAGGCACAGATACCCAACAACATCACAGGTAAAAATCTTCAGGCCACAATGCACTCATCATCCATTATGTGTTTTTTCCTGCCTTTGCCACAGTGTTTTGGATCCCCTGGGCTTTTGCTTAGACCAGCCCACCATTTGAGGACTTGTCAAAAACTTTGCTAAAATCCACATGGACTACATCAGACACATAGCCATCTTCAGCCCTTTGCAAAGAACGTCGTTGTGCATCATGAAACCTTCTGTTAAATTCATGCTTTCATGCATGATCTGTGTGTTTTTAAATTAAGGTTTCAGTGGCACCTTGGATTCTGTGTGTGTACTCTGCATGATTTAAATCTGTTAACGCCACTATTGCTGTGAGAACCCACTGCAGCTTCAGCTTCATATTTCCTCTCCTTGTATTCAATGTTTTTTGTAAGCAGTTAACCAGCTGGTCTACAATGTTCAATTAATAATCTCTTGTAGCTATTGCTGGACTGGAAGACCCAGCTACAGCCAGTGAGAATTATGAAGCAACAAGTGAGGAGAGTTTGGAGTATAGCCTGATGGATGACCAGCTACTGCCAGCGTCACACAGACATAAAGTGAGTGAATCCCAAGATCTGCAGGGGGAGCTCAGCTCAGGATACTTGTCTGTGACCAGCGAAAGCCCCTCCTCGTCAGACCCTCAACAATCATTACCATCTATCTCAAGACTGTCTCCTGCAGTGGAGTGCATTGAACCAACTCCTTCCTCCTGTAGTACACAACGCTTCCACCTGGTCCATGAATCAGAAGCTGAAGGCTCTAGGCAACTGTTGCCACCCTCTCGTAGAAGGCCCATCAAACGCAAGAATGGTGCAGAACATGACAAAGATGATTCTGACTTGGAGTTGAGTGTCTAAACGAAAATGAATTTCTTTTCAATTGGAATGAATTTGGTCTTGAAGTATTGGTTCTGCACTATGTTGTGAGATTTGAGCAAGTTCAGAACTAAAGGGGAATGAACTGTGCTGAATTGTGGTCCTAAATGTTTTACAATAACAACTTGGGGATGGCGTTTACTTTGTACTCGATCCTCCTTGTTGGTGACGCTTTGGAAATGGTGCTAAGGCTACTGTTTACATCCCTGTTACACTGGGAACATGACATTTAAACACTTGTATCGGTTTTGTCTGGTTTACAGGTTACAGCCCAACATTACACTTGAGTATTAAACAGTTTAGGATTATATAATTTGGTACAAAGTGCATCTTTCTCAAACGCCCGGTCGTATCAAGGGTACTAAAGTATTGGCCATAAAGCCTGACACTTCAACAGGTAAACTCTCAATAAGTATCTTGTTTGTTATATTTAACATTCGGGTGTTCTGTATGGCTTTGGGGCTGTTTGGGCAATGATTTGGTTTCCATTTGTCTTCAATGGCAAATGTCCCTGTAAAAGGCTAGTACCTGCATTGTGCAAACCTTCTAAAACCTGTCTGTCAATGCTGCCATTTCTTGGTTCATAGCACCAAAATTGCACTTTGTTAGTTGCCACTGCCTTTAAAGAGAAATGACAATGTTAGGAGACTTGAGAGTCACCACTAGCTGTTCAACACTAAAACTAAACGTCATTCTGTTTGATGTTACACTGTGTGTACAGCTGTTTGACAAAACCATTCAATGCATTGATTCAAGGGTGATTAGACTTGTAACTGGATTATATTTCCCCACAGTGCTGGGGCTAGCAATTGATGCTGAGCAAGTTCTGTTTGTACAGTGTATGTTTGGAAATGGTCAGTTTAGTGCTTTTCTTGACTGTGTTTCTGTCAATGTGAGGTGTGGTGGGAGCCTGTGCTAGAAACTTGCATGTAAAAGTGTGCAGACTAATCAAATGGGAGCCTACTGTGTGTTTGTGCCGAAGCTATAGATGGACAGCAAATAATCACTGCAAAAATTGGAATATCGGCAAACTGTGAAAATGAAAGTTACAGCACAATAATGTGTTGTAGTAGAACATTATTCAGGGAGCATATTGCTAACAAAAATGTATAGCTTAAATCGTGGAGAAAAAAATAACACTTGATGGGCAATTGGCCCCAGAAAACAAGCAAGCGTATAACCAACCTCAGTGTTTTTTTAAACTTTTGATTATGTTGACAACTGAGTACATTTGAAATGCATTTCATTTCTTAGTTTTTGTTATAAATGAAATTCAATGTATTTTTGTAAAAAAAAAATTAAATGACTGCTTTGTGGATCTCACTCTTTTTAACATAAGGAGTCTGGATGTAGAAAATGTGTGTTGGCACTTTGGAATTTCAAGTGGTTCTGTGGGGAAAATTACAATTATTGAGCTTTTTGGTTAGTGAATAAAATATTGTTATCTTTTATATTGAATCAATGTGGAATTATGCTCCGCCTTGAGCTTAATGTTTCCTTATTTGTTTTTAAATGTCAATTTTGTTAACAATCTTTTAGTTGCAGAAACTCTAGGTCCAGAAACACCAGACTTGACACAAAATGCATCTGTCAAACCTGGTAAACTTTTGATTCTGGCAAAGTGTCAAAATCTTACAAGTGTTACTTGAATTTACTACATCTGTGGAACCCCTGTTGCTTAAATCTACATATTTCATCTTGAGTATGTGTGAATGTCAGTGTTTGTTACATTTTTTTTGGCAAGCCTACCTGTTCACCTTACATGCAGTGTTACAAGTAAAGGTATATTTTACAAAGTGGTTAACTGATGTGATGGTCTGTGTATTTACAACAATCACTGTGATTTCATTGTTTTCATTGTGGTTTAATTTGATTCCTACTGAGCTAAGTAATCAATTTGTTTGTCACATTGTAATCCACATCCTGTAGTTCTGGATAGGGAGCAATAAGAACACCACTAGGATAAAGGAAACAATGGACAATAGACAGTAGGTGCAGGAGTAGACCATTCGGCCCTTCTAGCCAGCACCGCCATTCACTGTGATCATGGCTGATCGTACACAATCAGTACCCCGTTCCTGCCCTCTCCCCGTATCCCTTGACCCCGCTATCTATAAGAGCTCTATCTAATTCTCTCTTGAACACATCCAGAGACTTGGCCTCCACTGCCTTCTGGGGCAGAGCATTCCACATATCCAACACCCTCTGGGTGAAAAAGTTTTTCCGCATCTCTGTTCTAAATGGCCTACCCCTTATTCTTAAACTGTGGCCTCTAGTGCTGGACTCACCCATCAGCGGGAACATGCTTCCTGCCTCCAGTGTGTCCAATCCCTTAATAATCTTAGATGTTTCAATCAGATCCCCTCTCATCCTTCTAAATTCCAGTGTATACAAGCCCAGTCGCTCCAATATTTCAACATATGACAGTCCCGCCATTCCGGGAATTAACCTTGTGAACCTACGCTGCACTCCCTCAATAGCAAGAATGTCCTTCCTCAAATTTGGAGACCAAAACTGCACACAATACTCCAGGTGGGGTCTCACCAGGGCCCTGTACAGCTGCAGAAGGACCTCTTTACTCCTATACTCAATTCCTCTTGTTACAAAAGCCAGCATGCCATTAGCTTTCTTCAATGCCTGCTGTACCTGCATGCTTGCTTTCATTGACTGATGTACAAGAACACCTAGATCTCGTTGTACTTCCCCTTTTCCTAACTTGTCTCCATTTGGATAGTAATCTGCCTTCCTGTTCTTACATTCCTACATCTATCGTATTTTGTTTGTCCATACTGACTCCATCCAGCCATAGGCAGAGGGTCTCCAGCTGTGGAGGCCCTCTCCTTGGTTACAGATACCCCAGGGGTACTCGGGGATCAATCATTCAATCCCTTCTGTGCTGGAATTTGCCTTGGCAAATTCATGCGCTCACTGCTGAAAATGTTGCACGTACCCATACTCTCTCCTCCACTAATATCTCTTCATTATCAGACAAATTCTCAGAATCAGAATGAGAATTGGAATCATGTTTATTATCACTGACTTGTGTGACAGGCTGCAGCAGTACAATGCAAAGTTGCAAAGATGTAAAATCACTCTAAGTTACAGAATAAATAGTGCAAGAGAAGAGGACTAGCGAGTTATTGTCATGGGTTCATGGACCATTCTAAAAGCTGGTGCTGGCGCGAAAGAAGCTGACCCTGAATTGTTGAGTGTGTATCTCCTGTATCTCATCTCTGATGGTAGTAACAAGAAGAGGGCATGCCTAGGTTCTTAGTGACAGATGCCGCCTGCTTGAAGCACTGTATGGTGAAGATATCTTTGATGTTGGGGAGGGATGTATCCATGGTGGAGCTGGTTGAGTTAAGCTTCTTGTGATCCTGTGCTTTGGAGCCTCCATTGCCAGACTGTGATGCTTTCTGGAAGTCCAGGTACACTACATCCACTGGCTCTCCCTTGTCCATTTTCATAGTTACATCCTCAAAAAACTCCAGAAGATTAGTCAAGCATGATTTTCCCTTCATAAATCCATGCTGACTCAGACTGATCCTTCTACTGCTATCCAAATGTGTCGTAATTTCCTCTTTTATAATTGACTCCAGCATCTTTCCCACCACTGACGTCAGGCTAACCAGTCTATAATTCCCTGTTTTCTCTCTCCCTCCTTTCTTGAAAAGTGGGACAACATTAGCCACCCTCCAATCTGCAGGAACTGTTCCTGAATCTATAGAACATTGGAAAATGATTACCAATGCATCCATGATTTCTAGAGCCACCTCTTTAAGTACCCTGGGATGCAGACCATCAGGTCCCGTGGACTTATCAGCCTTCAGACTCAACGGTCTATCCAACACCGTTTCTTGCCTAATATAAATTTCCTTCAATTCATCCTCTACCCTAGTTCCTTTGGCCACTATTACATCTGGGAGATTGTTTGTGTCTTCCCTAGTGAAGACAGATCCAAGGTACCTGTTCAACCCATCTGCCATTTCCTTGTTCCCCATAATAAATTCACCCATTTCTGTCTTCAATGGCCCAATTTTGGTCTTAACTATTTTTTTGTTATTCACATACCTAAAGAAGCTTTTACTATCCTCCATTATATTCTCCTTCGTACCTCATTTTTTCTTGGCGTATTGCCTTTTTTGTTATCTTCTGTTGCTCTTTAAAAGCTTCCCAGTCCTCCGGTTTCCCGCTCATCTTTGCTATGTTATACTTCTCTTTTACTTTTATACTGCCCTTTACTTCCCTCGTCAGCCAAAGAAATGAGCTAAATTTTTTCCTACAAAAATAACTTCCAAAATACAGTTTGTCTTTAGAGTTAGAATTTGTCAATGAGAATATGAAGAGACTGATTCTGGAATGGTTCCAGAAGACTGGAAAATTACAAATGTCAGTCCACTCTTCAAAAAGGGGGAGAGGCAGAAGAAAGACTAACTATAGGCCAGTTAGTCTGACCTCAATGGTTCAGAATATGTTGAAGTTAAGGATATGGTTTTAGAGTACTTGAAGGTGCATGATTAAACAGGCATAGTCAGCATGGTTTTCTCAAGGTAAAATCTTGCCTGACAAATCTGTTGGAATTCTTTGAAGAAATAATAAGCAGGATAGTTAAAGGAGAATCGGTTGATGTTGTGTACTTGAATTTTCAAAAGGCCTTTGACAAGTTGCCACACATGGGGCTGCTTAATATAAAATCCCTTGGCATTACAGGAAAGATAAAGACGTGGATAGAGGCAGCGAGTGGAAATAAGGGGGCCATTTCTAGTTGGCTTCCAGTGCCTAGTGGTGTTCCTCGGGGTCTGTATTAGGACAGATTCTTTTTGTGTTATGATGGATCTAATGGCTTTGTTGCAAAGTTTGTAGATGATATGAAGATGGGTGGAGGGGCAGGTAATTTTAAAGAAGTAAAGAGGCTACAGAAGGACTTAGATTAGGAGAATGGGCAAAGAAGTGGCAGATGGAATACAGTGTTGGGAAGTGTGTGGTCATGTACTTTAGTAGAATAAATGAAAGGGTTGACTATTTTCTAAATGGAAAGAAAACACAAAGGTGCAAAGGGACTTCAGAGTCCTTGTGCAAGATTCCCTAAAAGTTAATTTGCAGGTTCAATCTGTGGTGATGGAGGCAAATGTGATGTTGGCATTCATTTCAAGAGGACTAGAGTATAAAAGCAAGGATGCAATGTTGAAACTTTATTAAGCACTGTTGAGGTCTCACTTGGAGTGCTGTGAGCAGATTTGGGCACCTTATCTAAGAAAGGATGTGCTGAAACTGGAGAGGGTTCAAAGGAGGTTCACGAAAATGATTCCAGGATTGAATGACTTGTCATATGAAGAGTGTTTGATGGCTCTGTGCCTGTATTCACGAATTTAGAAGAATAATGGTGACCTCATTGAAACCTATTGAATGGTGAAACATCTTGATAGAATGGATGTGGAGAAGATGTTTTCTATGGTGGGAGAGTCTAAGACCAGAGGACACAGCCTCAGAATAGAGGGGCATCCATCTAGAACTGAAATGAGGAGGAATTTCTTTAGCCAGAGAGTGGTGAATCTGTGGAATTCTTTGCCACAGGCAGCTGTGGAGGCCAAGTAGTTATTGAATTGACTTTATTACTTACATCCTTATTACAATACATAATAACAAACTATAAATTACAATAAGTTTGTATAAACATTTAAATTAAGTAGTGCAAGAAGAAATAAAAATAGTGAGGTGTTGTCCATTTGGAAATCTGATGGCAGAGGGGAAGAAGCTGTGTGTTTTCATGCTTCTATCTTCCTCCTGCTGCTCTGGTCTGTTGCATGCATCTCCCCCTCCCCTATAGCTTCATCTGTCACTCCTGCCCTCTGCACCCTTCTGATTGCATCCACTCACTCCCTCCCTGTCCTCCTTTCCTCCCTCAAACCACCCTCCCTGACCTATCATCACCACAGGGACCCCAGTTGACCAACCTGCACCCTCAATCCACCCTAACCACCTCCCCTTAAACACTTCCTCCTCAGAACCCCTCCCCTTCATAACCCACCTTCACCTCTCATCACCTCCTCAACACTCCCTACTCCACCCCCAGGTGTCTGGGGCTGTGGGGAGGGGTGGTTGAGTATTAGTGAGGGATGGTTTGAAGAAGTGTGAAAAATGCACAAGGGAGGGACAGTTAAACAAGGAGGCAGTGATAGAGTCCCGGGAGGTTGAGGCACTAGTGGTTCTTGTACAGACACTCGATGGGGTTGGGGCACTGAAACAGGACTAAGTTCTTTCACCTTCAGAAAGCAGAACAATTGGGACAGATGTGGAGTTGAAATCACCAGGTTGTCCAGCTCCAGGTTCAGGAGGAGTTTACAGGTTAGCGCTACCCTCCCTTAAGCTGCTGTTGCTGCACTACCTATTTAATTTCTATGTTAATATATAACTTACACTGTACTACTGCAAACGTCAGTGATAATAAATCAGATTCTGATTCTACACTGTCTCTATTCCATGTGGCCAAGTCATGTGTTTCCTCCTTTGGGCAGGAAAATCAGACCTGTATACAATATCCTGGTGCTATCTCTCTGACAAATAATGACCAGTGTACTATTTGCTAACCTGTTGCTTTTTGTACATTAATTTTCATTCTATATCTTTCTGTCCCATTATCTAAAATGTATTCTCCATTTCTATTTTTTCTTATTTTCCCCCATACTATAACCCATCTGCTATGTTTTTGCCCATTTACTTGCCTGTCCATCTCCCCTTCATGCCTACGTTGCCAGTGAGATTTGTATCTCCAATACCTTGTGTACCTAATAAACTGGCAACTGAGTGTATGTTCATGGTCTTCTGCTGCTGTAGCCATCTGTATCGAGGTTTGATGTGTTGTGCATTCACAGATACTCTTCTGAGCACTATTCTTGTAACGTGGTTATTTGAGTTACTGTCAGCTTGAATCAGTCTGGCCATTCTCCTCTGACCTCTCTCATTAATGAGGTATTTTTGCCCACAGATCTGCCACTCTTCATTCCAATCTTTTATTTTCTCCATTCTCTGAAAAACTAGAGATGTGCATGAAAATCCCAGGAGATCAGCAGTTTCTGAGGTACTCAAACCACCCCATCTGGCACTAACAGTTATTCCATGGTCAAAGTCACTTAGATCACATTTCTTCCCCATTCTGATGTTTGGTCTGAATGACAACTGTCTGCATGATTTTGTATTGCATTAATAAGCAGGTGTACCTAATAAAGTGGCCATTGAGTATATGCCTCATTTTTATATACCTCTATCAAATCAACTGTCAGCTTCCTTTACTCCAAAAAGAAAAGCCCTAGCTTGCTCAACCTGTCATCAATAAGACATGCTCTCTAATCCAGACAGCCTCCTGATAAATCTCCTCTGCATCCTCTCTAAAGTTCCCACATTAAGTGAATATAATATTCCAAGTATGGCTTTTGAACTCAGTCCCCTGACTAATAAAGGCCAACACACCATTCATCTTCGTAACCATCTTATCAAGTTGTGTGGCAACTTTGAGAGATCTATAGATGTAGAACTCATAATTATTCATTCATTCTCTCCCCCATTTATTTTGTTGATTTTTTTTGCACATGTGTAAATAGTGTATTATCTCTGTAAATATAGGTTTATTTTAGCTGGTGTTTGGAATGTTCTGTGCAGTTGTTGCATGACACTAGTTTTCAAAGCATCCAAACTCTGTGTGTACGTGCATGTACCTGTGACAACAGTGAAAGCGGACAAATCCTCACCCAGTGCTCATGCTGAGTATAAAGCCCAGTGGGAAAGCACAAGTAGAAAACCAGCCTGTTACCTCTTGACGAGCGCTGCATAGGTAGAGGATCAGCTGGTCTGAGCACATTTCCCTTGGGTTAACGTCAGCAGGAGCGTACTCCTGCCTCCCTGCCATGGAATGAGGTTGTTATTGAGGTGCTAGTTCCAGTTGAGTGGTAGTTTTTTTCTGCTGGATAGATTGCAGTGTATAAAACACAATGGTAAGTATACTAAATTCTTACAGGGCTTATCACAATGTTTCCTTTGAATGGGTTGGTGAGTAAAAGGGGTCACAGTCTCAGAATCTTCTTCGCATACGATAGTAAACTTCTGGAGTTGTCTAATACTGTGGGTTCTGGCAGCCATGTCTCTGGGGCTCTTTAAGAGAAAGTAGATAAACTTGTGAAAGATTGGAACATCAAGGTACAGGTGAAGGTGAAGCCCAAGGTGAATCAGTTGCGGTCATATTGAATGAGCTGGAATGGCTGAGAGGCATTGCTAATGTTTTCTAATGGCTGTAACAGCTAAGGCAAGGAGGTTGCAAAATGAGGGTTGGGGGTATTGTACCTGAGAGGTGAGCCCAGGGGAACCTCAGTTAATTCCTGTGGTTAACTGTGAACAGAATTTTACTTTTATATTCCCTGTCTCCCATGGCTTACTCTCCTCCCCTATCAGATTCCTTCTTCTCCAGCCCTTTACCTTTCCCACCGACCTGGCTTCACCTATCAACTGCCCCCCCCCCCCCCCCACTTCTCAGCCCAAAACATTGACTTTATTCATTTCTATAAATGTTACCTGACCTGCTGAGTTCCTCCAGCATTTTGTGTGTGTTGTTCTGGATTCCAGCATTTGCAGAATTTCGAGTATTTTTTTTATTTTGAGAACTGCGAACAGGTTTTGTGACAATGAAAAACATTGAGCACGGAAATGTGAGTAACAAGGAGCATGTTTTCAATAACAGCAGTGTTGATGAACAGGAGCCTTCGCCCAGCGCTGTCCCTCACCAGCTGAGTGTTGCTATGGTTCCTCTAGCTGCTGGGGCATCGGTCTCTCCTTGATGAGCTGTCTTGAGAAAGCGCCTCCAGGAGCTGGAGATTTCTGTCAAACCGTAAGAACCACTCCCCGTTGCTGCTTTTGGATGTTGGGCTGATGTGCACCAAACTGGAATTGGTTTATTATTGTCACACGTACCAGGATGCAGTGAGAAGCTTTTTCATATTGATCAGATCATTGCACCATGCACTGAGCAAGAATAAGGTTAAAACAATACCAATGTGTAATAGTTAATGAAAAAGTGCAGTGCAGGTAGATGGTGTAGAAGTGCAAGATCATGAGGATTGATGGCCTGGACTCACTGAAATTCAGAAGAATGAGGGGGGAGTATCTCACTGAAACATATGGAATGTTGAAAGGCCTCAATAGAGTGGACGTGGAGAGAATGTTTCCTGTGGTGGGGGAGTCTTAAGACCAGAGAACACTGCCTCAATATAGAGAGAGAGAGAATGGAGATGAGGAGGAATTTCTTTAGCCAGAGAGTGGTGAATCTGTGGAATTTGTTACCACAAGCAACTGTGGAGGCCGAGAGATTAGGTATATTTAAGGCAGACGACGTTGATAGATTCTTTAGTCAGGGCACAAAGCGATATAGAGAGAAGGCAGAAGATTGGGGCTGAGAGGGAAATGGATCAGCCATGATGAAATGGCAGAGCAGACTCATTGGCCCAAATGTTCTAATTCTGCTCCTATGTCTTATGGTCTTAAATTGTGAGGCCAAGAAACCATCTGATTGTACAGCAGGGTAGTAGCTGTCCTTGAGCCTGGTGGTATGTGCTTTCAGACTTTTGTATGTTCTGCTCAGTGGGAGACCATTTTAGCAGTGTTCTGTATCGTATGTTACCTATCTCATATACGGTCACTCAAGCTGAACAAGGAAATGTGATGAAAGAGCACTGGTTCAAAGAGTATTTTGGGACCTATTCTCTATTTCAATCACCATGCCATTTACTTGGTGAAATGTCTGTTGCACCTCCCTGGATCTGTGGACTGGACTTTTACAGAGGGAGCTCTTGGGAAGTGTTAGTTGGGACAAGAAGGCATTTCCAGAATTGTTAACCCTCAGCATCCAGAGTGAGCATTAGTTACAGGGTCCCCTATAAATTTGGCCACATTACCTCATGAACTGAGTGATGAGAATATGTAACAGATGATTTTTCTCAACAGCAAATGGAGGTGATTTTGGACTCAATTCTCCAAAATTGATGGGATCTGACAGCAAGTTTGTGCGACATGAGACAGCAAGACAGAAAGTGGAAACTCGCTGTCTGTACAATCTTCCGTGGATGCATGGGTTTCCTCACGTCGTCAAATGGAGAGCATACAGATTCCTTACAGGCAGTGGTGGGAGTTGAACTTGAGCTCTATAATAGCATTACACTAACCACAATGCCACTGTGGCGCCCCATCTCGTTGTCAATCTGAAGTACAAATTTTCATAGAGTTGTACTGCGACCATTTTGTTCCTCTATCACCTGGTCTAGCAGTCTAATACAGAAATGCATTATCTCATATTTAACCTTTGGATTTCCAACATCTGCAGAATCTTTTGGGCTAAGAAGTGGCTGATGGAGTTCAACCCAGATAAGTGTAAGGTGGTTCATTTTGGTAGGTCAAATGTGATGGCAGAATATAGCATTAATGGTAAGACTCTTGGCAGTGTGGAGGATCAGAGGGATCTTGGGGTCTGAGTCCGTAGTACGCTCAAAGCTGCTGCACTTGTTGACTCTGTGGTTAAGAAGGCATATGGTGCATTGGCCTTCATCAATCATGGGATTGAGTTTAAGGGCAGAGGTAATGTTACAGCTTTATAGGACCCAAGGTGGAGTACTGTGCTCAATTTTGGTCACTTCACTATGGGAAGAACGTGGAATCCATAGAAAGGGTGCAGAAGAGATTTACAAGGGGGGAGCATGCCTGATGAGAATAGGTTGAGTGAACTCGGGCTTTTCTCCTTGGAGTGATGGAGGAAGAGCGGTGACCTGACAGAGGTGTATAAGATGATGAGAGGCGTTGATCGTGTGGATAGTCAGAGGTTTTTTCCCAGGGCTGAAATGGCTAGCACGAGAGGGCATAGTTTTAAGGTGCTTGGAAGTAGGTACGGAAGAGATGTCAGGAGTAAGTTTTTTACGCAGAGAGTGGTGAGTGCGTGGAATGGGCTGCTGGTGGAGGTGGAAACGATAGGGTCTTTTAAGAGACTCCTGGATGGATACATGGAGCTTAGAAAATTAGAGGACTATGGGCAACCCTAGTAATTTCTAAGGTAAGGACATGTTCGGCACAGCTTTGTGGGCCGAAGGGTCTGTATTGTGCTGTAGGTTTACTATGTTTTTTATATTATAGCACAATACAGGCTCTTCAGCCTACGAAGCTGTGCCAACATTTTAACCTACTCTAAGATCAACCTAACCTTTCCCTCCCCCGCCTCCAACCATTTTTACTCTCAGTCATCAGGCTCTTGAACCAGAGTGGGTAACTTCACTCACCCCATCACTGAATTGTTCCCATAGCCTATCGACTCACTTTCGAGGACTCTTCATCTCATGTTCTCAACATTTATTCCTTATTCATTTATTATTATTATTCTTTTTGTATTTGTACAGTTCATTGACTATCAGTCTTGTGTGCAATTTTTCATTGATTCTATTGTGTATTTTTGTTTTTACTGTGAATGTCTGCAGAAAATGAATTTTCGGGTTGTATATGGTGACATGTACGTTATTTGACAATAAATTTACTTTGAACTTTGATTTTAAAATAATGCACCTATTAAGGCTTACTTAAGTGTCCCTAATATATCCAACATATTTTGAAAGCCTAGATAAATTATTTCCATGAATTACCATTGCCTACAGTACTTCTCTGCTGCCTGTTGGCTTGTGAAATCCAGACCAAATATTGTTTCCTATATTTCTGATTTCTGGATGTTTCCCTATTCTGTCATTTACAGATTCTGTTACTTTGCCTGCTGTCGGTGTCAAACCAACTCCTCATCTGTGATGATCTGGATGTTGCATCCTCCTTGTTAGATTCAGTTACATGTTAGTGTTTGCCAGTCTGCCAGCACTACAGCCTTCTCCAATGAATTATTGAATACCTACAATATTACTTCTGCTCTTTGATCCCTAATATGTGGCTGCAACTCATCCTCATTGGCCTTTTCAGACAACTCACACAAAATGCTGGAGGGACTCGGCAGGCCAGGCAGCATCTATGGAAAAGAGTACAGTTGACGTTTCAGGCTGAGATCCTTTGGCAGGACTGTACCCTTTTCTATAGATGCTGCCTGCCCTGCAGAGTTCCTCCAGCATTTTGTGTGTGTTGCTTTGGATTTCCAGCATCTGCAGATTTTCTCTTGTTTCTCATTGGTCTTTTATCCTCTTTGAGCTTCATCAGTTCTTTTTTTTTTGATATTTTTTAAATTAGTTTTTCAAAACATTTTACAAAATTAAAAACCCCAAATCCCAATGAGGAGCATTAATACAGAGCAAGGTTAAGCATACAATAACAATATGCTACAAAGGAAGAGAATTTAACAAAAAAGCACCTAAATTGAAGACAAGTGAGCTTAGTGTCCTCCCCAAACCCCACAACACAAGAAAAAAACAACAATTCCAGACCAACCACCACACAATATAGAGAGTATAAGTCCGGACAGACAAACTCCCAGACTGTGAATACACTTAGCAACAGAGGATAATAATGCCTACTACCAGAAAAAAAAAAGGGAGCTGAAAGCAAGGGGCCGAAAAGAAAAAAAAAACCCTAGTCAAGAGGAAGGTTATGAAAGTACTCGATAAAAGGTCCCCAGACCTTATGGAACTTTAAATCCGAATTGAGAACTGAATAATGAATTTTTTCGAGGTCCAAGCAGGCCATAATGTTGTTAAGCCATTGCGCATGAGTGGGCGGGGCAACATCTCTCCATCTAAGGAGGATCAAGCGTCTTGCCAGGAGAGAGGCAAAGGATAGTATTTGGCATTTGGTCGGACCCAGACATAAATCTGTCTCGCCCCAAAAAATCAGTTCTTTTTTTAGCGTGATCCTTTTTTCTTTTTCAGATTTCTTATTTCTCTACTTAATAAGAGACCCTCAGCATCCAGGCCATGCCCTCTTCTCACTACTACCATCAGGTAGGTCCCACATCACCAGGTTCAGGAACAGTTATAACCCTTCACCATCAGGTGCCTTCACTCATCTCAACTCTGAACTGATTCCACAATCTACAGACTCACTTTCAAGGACTCTGCAACTCACATTCTCAGTATTAAAAAGGAAATTATAGGCCAGTTAGCCTGACTTCAACATCCCTGGTTGGGAAGATGTTGGAGTCTGTTGTTAAGGGTGATATTTCAGGCTTCTTGGAGGTACATGATGAAATAGGCCAGTGTCAATGCAGTTTCTTCCATGGGAAATCTTGCCTGACAAATCTGTTGGAATTCTTTGAGGAAGTAACAGGCAAGTTGACAAAGGAGTCAGTGGATGTTGTTTACTTGGACTTTCAGAATGCCTTTAACAAGGTGCCACACATGAGGTTGCTAACGAGGGAAGAACCTATGGCATTACAGGAAAGATATTAGCATGGATAGAAGATTAGCTGACTGGCAGGAGGGAAAGAGTGGGAATAAAGAAGGCTTATTCTGATTGGTTGCCGGTAGCTAGCAATGTTTTGCAGGGGTTGGTGTTGGGACCATTTCTTTTCACATTATATGTTAATGATTTGGATGACAGAATTAATGGAATTGTGGCCATGTTTGCAGATGATACAAAGATAGATGGAGCGGCTGGTAGTGTTGAGGAAGCAGGAGACCGATTAGGAGAATGGGCAAAGAAGTGGCAGATAGAAAATAGTGTAGGGAAGTGAATGGTCATGCAGATTGGTAGAAGGAATAAAGGCATAGACTATTTTCTAAATTGGGAGAAAATTCAAAAATCAGAGGTGCAAAGGGACTTGGGAGTTCTTGTGCAGTATTCCTTAAAGGTTAACTTGCAAGTCAAATTGGTGGTAAGAAGGGTAAATGCACTGTTAGCATTCATTTTGACAGGACTTGAATACAAGACCAAGAATGTGATGCTGAGGCTATCCACCTATCTTCATATCATCTGCAAATAATGTAACAAGAATTGGGCCCAAAACAGACCCCTGAGGGACACCACTAGTCACTGGCAGCCAACCAGAAAAGTCTCCCTTTATTCCCACTCTTTGCCTCTTGCCAATCACCACTGGTTTATCCATGCTAGTACCTTTCCTGTAATACCATGGGCTCGTACCTTGTTAAGCAGCATCAAGTTTGGCACCTTGTCAAAGACCTTCTGGGATGATAACGTATTTTTACATACAAGCCATAATGAATTATTTACACAAACAAGAATGCTTAATCAAATATATATATGTAATGCCTTGATTAAGATTTCTACTGCTTTGCTGTAGCAGGCAGCCATCAATCCCAGGGGATCATGTGTTTGCGCCTCTGATAAGACTTTGTCCTCGGCAGAAAGACTTGAAGAACCGGCTGTTGCCCATGCAGCGGGATCCCCCTCTCCACGTCACTGATGTAGTCCAAGGGAAGGGCAAGTGCCGATACAGCTTGGCAGCAGTGTCGTTGCAGAGGTTGCCAGAGTGAAGTTGTAAACAACATCAGTGCCTTAGGGACCCAGCTGTGGATTTCTTCCTCCGGGTTTACTCTCAAAGCCTTTCTCATTGGTGGGTATAGTTGCAAGGCAGTGGAGGTTTAAAATCAGAGTTTTCCTTCTAGGTGAGCTGCTGTCCAAGGCTGATGAGCCCACCTGCCCGATGCAACTGGTTTTGAGGCACCAGTGGTCCGCCTTTGCCCCTTCTCTTGTCAGTAGAAACATTTCTGCCAGGCCTAGAAGCTCAGCCACACATGAAGGCCAAGAGTTGGAGTTGGTTGTCAGAGGCTATTAGAGTCACATACTATTTGGAGCACTTTATAGGTAGTGGGAGCTTATCCCCACAACCACCCCCAGTTATGACAACCTTAGGAACCTGTTATGCTGTAGGTATTTCATTTTAGCAGTTTTCTGTAAAAGCAGTATAGCCTGTTGGTAGAATGTTTTGGTTGCGGCTAAAGATAAGAAAACCTGTTTGACTACAAGACCATGAGAAACAGGAGCAGAATTAGGCCATTCAGCTCATTGAGTTTGCTCCATCATTCCATCATGGCTGATCCCGGATCCCACATCCCACTGAACCCAATACACCTGCCTTTTTACCATGTACTTTGATGCCCTGACCGATTAGGAAACGATCAACTTCTGCCTTAAATATACCCACAGACTTGGCCTCCACCACAGTCTGTGGCAGATCATTCCACAGATTCACTAACGTCTGGCTAAAAAAACAATCCTCTTTACCTCCATTCTAAAAGTCATCCCTCAATTTTTGAGGCTGTGCCTTTTAGTTCTGGATACCTTCATCATAGGAAACATCCTCTCCACATCCACCCTATCTAGTCCATTCAACATTCGGTAGATTTCAATGAGAACCCCCCCCCCTCCCCCCACCGCATTCTTCTAAATACCAGTGACTACAGGCCCAAAGCTGCCAAATTCTCCTCATATGTTAAATCCTTCATTTATGGAATCATCCTCACGAACCTCCTCTGGACCCTTTAATGACAATACATCCTTTCTGAGATATGGGGCCCCAAACCTGTTGACAATACTGTACTCCAAATGTGGCCTGACTAGTGTCTTATAAAAGCTCAGCATTATCTCCTTGCTTTTATGTTCTATTCCCCTTGAAATAAATTACAACATTGCATTTGCCTTCTTTACCACAGACTCAACCTGTGAATTATCCTTCTGGGAGTCTTGCATGAAGACTCCTAAGCCCCTCTGTACTTCTGATGTTTGAACCTTCACCCCATTTGGATAATAGTCTGCACTATTGTTCCTTTTACCAAAATGCATTATCATACATTTTGCAACACTCTATTCCATCTGCCAGTTTTTTGCCCATTCTTCCAATTTATCTAAGTCCTGCTGCAATCACATTGCTTCCTCAGCACCACCTACCCCTCCACCTATCTTCATATCATTCGTAAACTTAGCCACAAAGTCATCAATTGCATGATGTAAATCATTGATAAACAATGTGGAAAAGTAGTGGTTCCCTGAGGAACAGCACTAATCACCAGCAACTCAAAAAGGCCCCTTTTATTCCTACACACTGCCTCCTGCCTATCAGCCATTTCTCTATCCATGCCAGTATCTTTCCTGTAATGTTGTAGGATTTTATCTTGTTAAGCATCCTTGTGTGGCACCTTATCAAAGGCCTTCTGAAAATCCAAGCAAATGACATCCACTGCCTCTCTTTTGTCCACCCTGCTTGTTACTCCTTCAAGGAACGCTAACAGATTTGTCAGGCAAGATTTTCCTTTACAGAAACCATGCTGAATTTTGACTTAGTTTATCATTCGTCTACAAGTACACTGACACCTCATCCTTAATAATAGACTCGAACGCTTTCCCAGCTACTGAGGTTAGGCAAACTGGCCTGTAATTTCCTTTATTTTGCCTTCTTCCCTTCTTAAAGAGTGGAGAGACATTTTCAATCTTAAAGTCCTCCAGGATCATGCCAGAATCAAATGATTCTTGAAAGATCTTAACTAATGCATCTGTTATCTCTTCAGCAACCTCTCTGGGATGTAGTCCATCTGACCTTGGTGACTTATCCACAGTAAGACCTTTGAGTTTGCCTAGCACATTTTCCTTTGTAATAACAATGGCACTCACTCTGCTCCCTGACAATCATGGACCTCTGGCACACTGCTAGTGTCTTCCACAGTGAAGACTGATGCAAAGTACCCATTAAATTCATCTGCAGTTTCTTTGTCCCTCATTACTACCTCACCAGCATCATTTTCCTATGATCCAATATCAACTCTCAACTCCCTTTTTATATAATGCAAGAAAACTTCAGTTATCCTGGTTTATATTATTGGCTAGTCTGCCCTATCATCTTTTACCTTCCTATAGATTTTTGAACATAGAAAACCTACAGTGCAATACAGACCCTTTGGCCCACAAAGTGGTGCTGAACATGTCCCAACCGTAGAAATTACTAGGCTTACCCATAGCCCTCTATTTTTCTAAGCTCCATGTACCTATCCAAAAGCCTCTTAAAAGACCCTATCGTATCCGCCTCCACCACCATTGCTGGCAGCCCATTCCACACACTCACCACTCTCTGAGTAAAAAACTTACCCCTGACATCTCCTCTGTACCTACTCCCCAGCACCTTAAACCTGTGTCGTCTTGTGGCAACCATTTCAGCCCTGGGGAAAAGCCTCTGACTATCCACACGATCAATGCCTCTCATCATCTTATCCACCTCTATCAAGTCACCTCTCATCCTTCATACTCCAAGGAGAAAAGGCCGAGTTCACTCAACCTGTTTTCATAAGGCATGCTCCCCAATCCAGGCAACATCCTTGTAAATCTCCTCTGCACCCTTTCTATGGCTTCCACATCCTTCCTGTAGTGAGGCGACCAGAACTGAGCACAGTTCTAGTGGGGTCTGACCAGGGTCCCATATAGCTGCAACTTTACCTCTCAGCTCCTAAATTCAATTCCACGATTGATGAAGGCCAGTACACCGTACGCCTTCTTAACCACAGAGTCAACCTGCGCAGCTGCTTTGAGTGTCCTATGGACTTGGACCCCAAGATTCTTCTGATCCTCCACCCTGCCAAAAGTCTTACCATTAATACTATATTCTGCCATCATATTTGACCTACCAAAATGAACCACTTCACACTTATCTGGGTTGAACTCCATCTGCCACTTCTCAGCCCAGTTTTGCATCCTATCAAAGTCCCACTGTAACCTCTGACAGCCCTCCACACTATCCATAACACCTCCAACCTTTGCGCCATCAGCAAACTTGCTAACCCATCCCTCCAATTGATAAAAATCACAAAGAGTAAGAGTCCCAGGACAGATCCCTGAGGCACACCACTGGTCACCGACCTCCATGCAGAATATGACCCGTCTACAACCACTCTTTGCCTTCTATGGGCAAGCCAGTTCTGGATCCACAAAGCAATGTCCCCTTGGATCCCATGCCTCCTCATTTTTTCAATAAGACTTGCCTGGGGTACCTTATCAAATGCCTTGCTGAAATCAATATACACTACATCTAATGCTCTTCCTTCATCATGTGTTTAGTCATATCCTCAAAAAATTCACTCAGGCTCATAAGGCAGGACCTGCCTTGACAAAGCCATGTTGACTATTCCTAATCATATTATACCTCTCCAAATGTTCATAAATCCTGCCTCTCAGGATCTTCTCCATCAACTTACCAACCACTGAGGTAAAACTCACTGGTCTATAGTTTTCTGGGCTATCTCTACTCCCTTTCTTGAATAAAGGAACAACATCCACAACCCTCCAATCCTCCGGAACCTCTCCCATCCCTATCGATGATGCAAAGATCACCGCCAGAGGCTCAGCAATCTCCTCCCTTGCCTCCCACAGTAGCCTGGGGTACATCTCAACCGGTCCTGTTGACTTATCCAACTTGAACCTTCAGTCCTGCATTCTTTGTCCTTTTGAAATTATGCCCCTGTGGTGCAATTTAACTCTTGCTCTGTCTGCATTTATACAAAATCATTGCCTTGTCCTTCCTTACATTCATGTTACATCCATCATCTACTTGTAAACCTGCTGGTTCATCCTCAGCTCTATAATACTGGTTTCCATCCCCCACCATATTAGTTTAAACCATTCCCAACAGCTCTAGTAAACCAGCCTGCAAGAATATTGGTCTCCCTCAGATTCAAGTGCAACCCATCCCTTTTGTACAGGTCCTGCCTGCCCCAGAATTTTCAATTTTCTCTTTAAGTTGACCCATAGTTTTGGCCTCCACCACAGTCTGTGGCAGAGCATTCCACAGATTCACTACTCTCTGGCAAAAAAAAAACCTCCTTACCTCTGTTCAAAAGGGCCAACCCTCAAATCTAAGTCTGTACCCTCTGGTTCTGGACACCCTCACCATAGAAAACATCCTCTCCACGTCCACCCTATCTGGTCCTTTCAACATTCAGTAGGTTTCAACAAGATCCCCCGGCATTCTTCTAAATTCTAGAGAGTACAGGCCCAAAGCTGCTAAACACTCCTCATATGTTAACCCCTTCATTCCTGGAATCATCCTCATGAACCTTCTCTGGACAGTCTCTGATAATAATATATCCTTTCTGAGATGTGTGTTATATAGCCTCAGCATTATATCCTTGTTTTCATATTCTATTCACCTTGAAATAAATGCCAACATTACATTTCCCTTCTTTACCAGACACTCAACCTGTAAATTAACCTTCTGGAAGTCTTGCATGAGGACTCCTAAGCCCCTCCGCACCTCTGATGTTTGAATTTTCTCCCCATTTAGATAAGCCTGCATTTCAGTTCCTTTTACCAAAATGCACTCATACACTTCACAACATAGTATTCCATCTGACAGTTTTTTGCCCATTCTTCCAATTTGTCAAGTTCTGCTGCAATCACATTGGTTGTTCAGCACTACCTACCCTTCCACATATCTTCATATCATCCGCTAACTTTGCCACAAAGACATCAATTCCATTATCTTAAGTCATTGACAAGCAATGTGAAAAGCAGCGGTCTCAATACTGACCCCTGAGAAACACCAGTAGTCACCAGCAGCCAACCAGAAAAGGTCCCCTTTATTCCCACTCACTGCCTTCTGCCTGTCAGCCATTCCTCTATTCATTCCAGTACATTTTCTAGAAGACAAAGGATTTTATCTCGTTAAGCAGCCTCATGTGTGGCTCCTTATCAAATGCCTTCTGAAAATCCAAGTACCGGTAAATGACATCACTGCCTGTCTTTTGTCCACCCTGCTTGTTACTTCCTCGAGGAGCTCTACCAGATTTATCAGGCAAGATTTCCCTTCACAGAAACCACGCTGACTTTGACTTAGTTTATCATTAGTCTCCAAGTACTCCGAATACTTATTTTTAATAATGGACTCCAACACTTTTCCAACCACTGAGGTTAGGCCAACTGGTCTATAACTTCCTTTCTTTTGCCTTCCTCCCTTTTTAATTGATCAACTTAGAAATGTTGTGTCAGTCAATCAGGATAGTGGGGTGTGATGAAGGTTCTAGAGAGAGCAAGGCAGAGGGAGTTTTCTGAAGGACAGTAGTCTGGTTTGGGGGCTTTTGGTGGGGGCTGTGGAGCGGGACTGAAGGGAAAATGCCACAGAATGGCGTTAGAAGGAAAATGCTGAACGAAGGGCTTTGTGCAGATGAATGGCTCCATGGTGGAAGGGCAATACTCCTGAGAGAGAGCCAGTTGCTCAAGATGGTCTTTGAGGGGAGTTCAAAGATGTGATGGGTGTTTTCATGCAGTGGGGTGTGGTTGAAGAATTACCAGGGGGCCAAGGAGTGAGAACAAAATGGAATCATGGACATAAACGTCAATAACAAACCGGAAAACCAGGACTTGGACTGGACTGGGAACTCGGTTCAAGACTCGAAACTCAGGTCTTGGCAGGGACTCGGTACCTAGGTCCTGACTTGGCTATTGACTAGACTCAGCTTGGCTCTTGGACTTGGCTGGATTTGGCTCCTGGGTACAGAGCGGGGACTCCTCCTTGGGGCTCAGAGCTGGGACTCCTTCTAGGAGTGAGTTTCTGTTGAGCTCCTAATGCCAAGCCCTTGGAGAGAGTTCCTGATGGGGTTCTGTTGGGATTACAGACAAGGTTACTGAGGCTGAGCTTCTTGGAGTCCGTTTCTGATGGGGTTACAGCCAGTCCAGCAAGGAATCACTGGTTCCCCAGAGCTATTTACGTTGCCAGCTCAAAACGAGAATCAGGTGCCTCAATTAAGGCACCCAACGGAACAAGGGAAAAAACAGAATAACCAGAGTACGGAATCCACGGACCGGACCGTGAACCGGAATGTGGTCTTTATGGACCAGACCATGACAGCAAGTTCCACCTGAGCAGGATAATGAGCAGAAACGAGGAACTGTGTGGTATACCCTGTCTAAACTTGTCACGTTACATCCTGGGGGAATATTAGAGTGACAGGAACCTCTAAATTTGCCAGAGTGCTTAATGCCTCAGCCAGACAGGAGCATGCTTCTGCTAATCAGGAAGAGTCACACTTATCTGCAGGAGTGCTAGTGAGTCTTAAAATGCAGAAATCATTGGCTTCTACGCAAACAGGATGACAGTGATTGTCAGGACCACCTCAGGAAGAGAGGTTACCCTCAGACATGGGGTGCTGATTGCCCCTCTTTTTCTTGTGATGGTATTGTCTAGTTTTCTGGGATAAACAGAAAAGAAAGTCTCCTGGATCGAGGAAGTTGATATTGAAGTCATACATCTTTGGTGACTCACCGATACCTGTGGAATGGAAAGGGAGATTAACCGAGAAGGAATTTGAATGCAAAGATTCTTTTCTACTGATACGTCGGATGTTGGTTGCTCCAAAAATACTTATCACACTATTAGAGTGACTGAGGACACCCTGTTCTGAGAGAGGTCTGTCCGATTAGCACTAGCGGAGGTTGAAGATGTTTGACAGCATCTGCTTAAACTGAAGGAAGCTAAGTTCAGTTATGGGGCAGGAGAAACTGAGCTTCTGGAAGTTGTTAGTGATAGACAGGGGAGGCATCCTCTGGTAGACAGGGAAGGTCACAAGGAGTAGCCAAAGCCGGAGAAGCTGAAGATGAGATAAGGAGATCTCAGAGAGTCGGGAAACCTGTAGCTAGATTGGCAGAGGATGTACTTGGTGAAACTCAGTGTTATGTCCATTCCCATGTGAGATAAAGTATTTCCATTTACAAATAGTCCTGAAACCACAAAATTCATTTGAATACTGTGTTATTAATAATGGTTTGATAAGTTCCATAGGCATGAGGACATGACTGTTTTTGGTGGGGTGAAGAGTGTAATACCCTAGTTAATATTTCTACTGCTATGCTGTAGGTATTTCATTACAGCAATTTTCTGCAGAAGCAGTGGGTCTTGCTAGTGGAATGTTTTGGGTTGGGCTAAAGATAAGTGTTGTGACAGCCAGTCAGGGTGGTGGGATCTGGAGAAGGTTCTGGAGAGAGCGGGGTGAAGTACAGTACTCTGGTTTGGGTCTTTTGGTAGGAGCTGTGGAGCAGGACAGAAGGGAAGATGCCGTTGAAAGGAGTGTCCCCATTGCAAGAAGTGCTTTGTGCAGATGAATGCCTCCAAGGAGGAAGAGCAAAACTCATGAGTGAGAGAGCCAGTTGCTCAAGTTGGTCTTCAAGGAGAGTTTGAGACTGTGGCGGGTGTTTTCATGCAGATTGTTGTTCCAGTGCGTGAGTAAGAGATACACCCCAAATACTCCAGTATGAGCTTCAGTGGTCATGTGCACATTGGACTGGTTTAACTAATGGGCACTTTTCTTGTTCCTTATTAACCGTTTGATAAAGCTGAAATTGGCAAATATACTTTATAATTTTATGCAGTGTACGATCTGTTATTTCTTGCCGATCGATAATTGTGTTTGGTAAGTACTGCTTTTGCTCAAATCAGAGTTCTGTTAATCGGAACATGCCAACTTTCCTGTTTGGTTGAACCCCAAATCATTCCGATCCTAGACATATAAACAAAGATGGCCTTCTCACCACTGAGTGTCGTGGCTGTTAGCCAAGTTAGCTATCAATCTGAGTTTGCGTATAAGCCCGGTAAGAGGCTTACGTATACAAGATTCAAAGGTTTTTTTTTAATCAAAGTATACAACTCTAAAAATTGTCTTCTCCAGATAGCCACGAAACCAAGAAAGAAAAGAAAGGTAGCACAATCAACTCTCAAATCCCTCCTCCCCGAACAAAAAAAACCGAACAATAACGGACAGAAACATTGACACCCAAATATCCCTCCCCCCGCACAAAAAATGAGAACGATCAAGCAAAAAAACACAGAATACAAAAAAAGCTGTAGGACTGGAAAAAAAAAAGTCCACAGTCCAAGTCCACATCCAAAACGCAGAAAACCTGGGAAACTTTCTCCCTTTCCATAGCAGAGTGATCTCACCGGCATTAAAAGGGCAGTCTCCCCTGTCCGTAGCAGCGTGATCTCACCGGCATTAAAAAGGCAGTCTCCCCTGTCCGTAGCAGCGCGATCTCACCGGCATTAAAAAGGCAGTCTCCCCTGTCCGTAGCAGCGTGATCTCACCGGCATTAAAAAGGCAGTCTCCCCTGTCCGTAGCAGCGCGATCTCACCGGCATTAAAAAGGCAGTCTCCCCTGTCCGTAGCAGAGCAATGTCACCAGCGATAGAAAGGCATCTCCCCTCTCGTAGCAGGGCAATCCCCCCAGTGATTTAAAAAGGAAGGCTGCTGGTGTTTCAATCTCCCTCATCGCTTTAATTGGCAAAATGAAGTCAAACATTGGCTCACAGCCTTCTTACCATGTCGCCTCTGCCTCCTGAAATCCCCTCGGAGACTGCAGAGCACTGAAACACCCAGATGATCTCTAAATTGAGATTACTCAAAAATTTTTGAAATATTAAATACACAACACTCCTCTTTGCTTAGCTATAAACTCCAACTCAGTTGAGGATGCATCAACTATAGTCACAGTATACGATATAATACAACTACTATATGCAGACATCCACAGCAAAGTAACTTCTAGTAACTGTCTAATTCAGGCCTAAAAATTTAATCACTGTGGAGGATTTCTTGCTCTTGTGGGATAACGTCTTTCCTGACAAGGAAGGTCACTTTACTTGGCAGGTGAGATTATGACTATGAAACAATCTCAGGGTCTGGTGCCTCTGTGATGGTTGTAGGAGTTGACTCTGAGACTGCAGGAAATTGTTCTGACAGCTCTGGACACCTTTCTTCTTTTTTCTCTCTAGATCTACCTGGATCCCTTTCTTTTTCTTTCTCATGTTGTTTTGCCCTTTCACACCATTCTCTTTCTCATTCATGTTCTTTCTGTCCATCTCTTCCCACCTTTTTCTTCTTCTAGCTTGTGTATCTTGATCTTGAGAAGGTCCACTTAGTTCACTGGAGTATTTTCTTACCCTTCTATTGCTCCCTTTACAATGTGATCTCTCATCTCAGTTTCCTCATTCACAACACCATCTGACAAATCCTATGTTTTCTTATCTCCACGGCTCCTTTCTTTTTGACTTCCACGTGAAGTTCACGCAATAACCTTAATGCATGCAGAGTAAATTCTAAGTCTTTATACTCACAAAAACTGAATAGTTGCAACTTTCCTGAAGCTCCTTGAACTTAAAACCAAGTGCTTGATTAACATGTTGACAGCTTATCAGTATGTGGACAGTTTGGACATCATCCAGTACCTTTCCCAATTCACTTTCAGTTTGCTTCATTACAGGGGATGTGGCATGCATAATGTGGATGGATTTTCTATCAAGTTGTAGTTGTCTCAGCCACTCATGTCCCGCAATGCTAGGCCTCCTGTTTTTACCACATACAAGCACAATGCGGCTTGTTGGTTGTATTTCACTGTTATTAATGGCATTTCTACAGGAGTTATCTTTTATCCAGTATAAGTTCTTAATTGAATATCTGTTGGCTTCAGTTTAGTATCTTTGAAGTGACATTCAAATTAATTTTGTGGAATGACAAACTGCTGAGCCACTTTAATTACCGTTCACTTTTGATGTAAACCATGTTGATTGTTTATTGTAGACCTTGTTCCAATTTCAACCTCACTCCTTCCGAACACTCTGCTCTCCACTCCCTCTGCACCAATCCTAACCTTACTATAAAACCCGCTGATAAGACGGCCGCTGTTGTAGTCTGGCATACTGACCTCTACCTTGCTGAGGCACAGCAACAACTCGCTGATACCTCCTCTTATTTACCCCTCGATCATGACCCCACTAAGGAGCACCAGGCCATTGTCTCCCACACCATCACCAACCTTATCAGCTTTGGGGATCTCCCATCCACTGCCACCAACCTCATAGTTCCCACACCCCACACTTCCCGTTTCTACCTCCTACCCAAAATCTACAAACCTGCCTGTCCGGGTAGACCCATTGTTTCTGCTTGCTCCTGCCCCACTGAACTCATTTCTGCATACCTCGACACTGTTTTATCCCCCCCTTGTTCAATTCCTTCCCACCTATGTTCGTGACACTTCTCCCGCTCTGAATTTTTTCAAATGATTTTAAGTTCCCTGGCCCCCACCACCTTATTTTCACCATCGATGTCCAGTCCCTATATACCTCCATCTCCCACCAGGAAGGTCTCAAAGCTTTCCACTTCTTTTTGGATTCCAGACCTAACCAGTTCTCCTCTACAACCACTCTCCTCCATCTAGCGGAATGAGTCCTTACTCTCAATAATTTCTCCTTTGGCTCCTCCCAGTTCCTCCAAGCTAAAGGTGTAGCTATGGGCACCTGTATGGGTCCCAGCTATGCCTGCCTTTTTGTTGGCTTTGTGGAACAGTCCATGTTCCAAGCCTATACTGTTATCCATCCCCCACTTTTCCTTCACTACATCGACGACTGCATTGACGCTGCTTCCTGCATGCATGCTGAGCTCGTTGACTTCATTAACTTTGCCTCCAACTTTCACCCTGCCCTCAAATTTACCTGGTCCATTTTCAACAACCCCCTCCCCTTTCTTGATCTTTCAGTCTCTATCTCTGGAGATGGCTATCTACTGATATTTACTATAAGCCTACGGACTCTTCACAGCTCCCTGGACTATTCCTCTTCCCACCCTGTCTCTTGCAAAAATGACATCCCTTCTCGCAATTCCTCCATCTCCGCCGCATCTGCTCTCAGATGAGGCTTTTCATTCCAGGACGAAGGAGATGTCTTCCTTTTTTAAAGAAAGGGGCTTCCCTTCCTCCGCCAACAACTCTGCTCTCAAATGCATCCCTCCCATTTCCCGCACATCTGCTCTCACCCCATCCTCCCGCCACCCCACTAGGGATAGGGTTCCCCTTGTCCTCACCTATCACCTCACCAGCCTCCGAGTCCAACATATAATTCTCTGTAACTTCCGCCACCTCCAACAGGATCCCACCACCAGGCACATCTTTCCCTCCCCTCTTCTGCTTTCTGCAGGGATCGCTCCCTACGTGACTCCCTTGTCCATTCATCCCCCCCATCCCTTCCCACCGATCTCCCTCCTGGAACTTATCCTTGCAAGCGGAACAAGTGCTACACCTGCCCTTACACTTCCTCCCTCACCACCATTCAGGGCCCCAGACAGTCCTTCCAGTTGAGGCGACACTTCACCTGTGAGTTGGCTGGTGTGGTATACTGCGTCCGGTGCTCCCGGTGTGGCCTTTTATATATTGGTGAGATGCGATGCAGACTGAGAGACCATTTCACTGAACACCTACGCTCTGTCCACCAGAGAAAGCAGGATCTCCCAGTGGCCACACATTGTAATTCCACATCCCATTCCCATCTGATATGTCTATCCATGGCCTCCTCTACTGTCAGGATGAAGCCACACTCAGGTTGGAGGAACAACACTTTATATTCCATCGGGGTAGCCTCCAACCTAATGGCATGAACATTGATTTCTCTAACTTCCATTAATGCCCCCCCTCCCCTTCTTACCCCATCCCTTATTTATTTATCTATTTATTATTTTTCCCCTTTTTTCCTCTCTTTCTCTCTCTGTCCCTCTCACAATCCTGCTCTCCATCTCCCTCTGGTGCTCCCCTCTCCCTTTCTTTCTCCCTAGGCCTCCCATTCCATGATCCTTCCCCTTCTCCAGCCTTGTATCCCTTTTGCCAATCAACTTTGCAGCTCTTAGCTTCATCCCTCCCCCTCCTGTCTTCTCCTTTCATTGCGGATCTCTCCCTACCCCTCCTACTTTCAAATCTCTTACTATCTCTTCTTTCAGTTAATCCTGACGAAGGGTCTCGGCCCGAAACATCAACTGTACTTCTTCCTATAGATGCTGCCTGGCCTGCTGCGTTCCACCAGCATTTTGTGTGTATTGCTTGATTGTTTATTGCTAATTTTCACACGGTAAATCTCAAGGCTACACAGTTGTATGTCAGTCTCATCATTATCAGACATTTCGTCAACAGCATGCAGATTAGTGCTCTTTTGGCAACTGCAAAGTGACTTTTTAGCATTTTCTCTTCTCTGTGCAGTCCGTTTAGTTTTTGTCTGCCTGATATGCTCTTTGTATGTGTCCTACTTTGTTGCATTTTCTGAAAGTTTTGCCTTTAAATCTATTTTTGTTTGGCATATGTGAGCCCCTGCCACAATGGTAACACAATTTATTTGACCAGGCCGGTTTCTGTTGAGATGCTGCAATTTTGTTCACACTCACTTTCATTCCTGACTGCAACTCAGTTGCACATCTGTCTGTGGTTTCCATTGATACAGCTATTTCCATTGCTCTTATAAGTGTAAGCTGTGCTTCAGTAGGAGTCATTTTTGAATGCTTTCTTTTAAGATCCCACAAACTAAACAATCTCACAGTGCATCATTAAGCCCATTACCAAACTGGCACTGCTTAGACATACGCTGAAATGGACTTTCCTTCTTTTTGATTCCATTTGTGAAACTTAAAGCATTCTGCATTCACCAGTGGCTTTGATTCCAAATGCTCCTGCATTACTTTTACAATAGCAACAAAGCTCACATCTGATGGCTTGGTTGGAGGAGTCAAACTTTGGGAAAACCCTAACCCTTTGGGAAAAAACTGTATGCCTTTTAACCCAGTGCACTTAACAAATTGACACTTGCTTCTTATTGGCCATTTCATTTACTTCAAAATATCATTCCAATAGCTCAGTATATATGAGCCAATTACCCGGGTTGTGTTGTCAAACTCATCAATCTTTCCAATGTAGCCAGCCATTTCTGCTCTTTTTTATTATCACTCAGTACTCATTTTGTATGAATTCTTCCATTTACAGCCTTTTTTAAAAACTCAACGTCTCTGCACATTCTGGACTGTTTCTTTTAAATTTGACCATTTTTTTTTCATTTGATCATCTCACTCCTGTCAGTAGCCGTCTTGGGTTCATTTTAAAAACAGCTTGTTGCCAATGTTATGTTTTGAAACTTCAAATCTTTCAGTGAATTCAAACGAAGACATGGGAGCCCAAGATGTGGGTATAACTTCATCTGCTTTACACAAAGGGCCGCATATCACATGGTATATTGAAACATTTTGAATGTTGAAAGGCCTAGACAGAGTAGATGTGGAAAGGATGTTTCCCATGGTGGGGGAGTCTAGGACAAGAGGGCACAGCCTCAGGATAGAGGAGTGCCCTTTCAAAACAGAGATGTGGAGACATTTCTTTAGCCAGAGGGTGGTGAATTTGTGGAATTTGCTGCCATGTGCAGCTGTGGAGGCCAGGTTTTTGGGTGTATTTAAGGCAGAGATTGATAGTTTTTGATTGGACATGGCATCAAAGGTTACGGGGAGAAGACCGGAAACTGGGGTTGAAGAGGAGAAGAAGAAAGGATCAACCATGATTGAATGACGGAGCAGACTCGATGGGCCAGATGGCCTAATTCTGCTCCTATATCTTATTGTCTTATGGTAGCATGATGGCAAATGCAATTAACATATTTTTACATATAACCTGTAATTAATTATTTAAACAAACAAGAACACTTAATCAAGTATATATACAAGATTAGTCAAATATTATTGAAACATTAAATACACAACCCAATAGCTAAAGAAATTCCTCCTCATCACTGTTTTACAGAAGTCCTTGTATTCTGAGACTGTGCCCTCTGGCCCTAGACTCCCCACTATTCTCTCCACATTCTCTTCACGTCCACTCTACATAGTCCTTTCAATATTCGATCTGGGATCAATCCTGACCTCTGCTGGGATCTGTGTGGATTTTACACATTCTCCTTCCTGCTTTTTCCAATGTTCTAAAACCATGCACTTTGATTGACAGCTATGTCAGTAGGCGTTAGGAGAATCGATGCGCTAATGAGATAGAATTGTTCACAGGGAAGTCAGTATTGGTATTGGTTGATTACTTTCAAGTTCAAGTTTATTGTCATTCAACCAAACACATGTATACTGCCAGACGAAGCAATGTTCCTCCAGACCAAGGTGCACAACACAGTACATATAACTCTCAAACACAGCACAGAAAGTTAATAAATTAACTAACATTAAGGTGCATATACAATGCAAGTTAAAAAGTCAACAGTTGAACACTTCATATGTGATAAGACCTGGGTGCTGGCAGAGAGTTCTGAAGTCTCACGGCCAGGGGAAGACGCTATTTCCCATTCTAATGGTTCTTGTCCTAATGCTACGGTACCTCCTATCTGATGGTGGGGGGAAGGGATAGGAGAGATCATTGACAATGCTAAGGGCCCTGCGTACGCAGCGCTCCTGATCAATACACCTAATGAATGGAAGAGAATCCTTGATGATCCTTTCAGCAGTTTTTACAATCCTTTGTTGCATATTGCAGTGACATGCCTTGCAATTCCTGTATCAGGTTGGACAGGATACTCGCAATGGTGTTCTTGAAAAAATTGGTTATAATACAGGGCTGGTGGGGGGTGAGTGGAATCCTCACTTGCCTCAATCTCCTCAGTAAGTGGCGATGCTGTTGCTGCTTCTGAAAGTCCAAATATACAACTTCCACTACATTCCCTTTATCGATCCTCCTTGTAATCTCCACAAATAATTCCTACAGGTTCCTACAGTGCAAATGAGTAAAAGATTACAAGATGTTAAAAGCACAATGAGTGTAAGGGCAGTTTATTTGAATGCCCATAGTATCCAAAACAAGATCAGTGAACTTGTGGCACAAATCAGTACAAAGAGGTATGATTTAGTGGCAATTACAGAGATGTGGCACAAGGTGCAGAGGATTGGGAATTAAATATCCAAGGATATCAAGTAATACAGAAGGATAGGTAGGAAGGTAAGGGAGGTGGGGTAGCGCTCTTATTTAAAGATGAGATCAGGATGATAGTGAGAGATGATATAAGATCTAAGGAGCAGAATGTTGAATCCATCTGGGTAGAGATTAGAAACAGTAAAGGGGAAAAAAAATCACTGGTGGGAGTTGTCTATCGGCCACTGAATAATAACATTACAGTAGCACAGGCATTAAACAGAGAAATATCTGAGGCATGTTAGAATGGAACAGCAGTTATCATGGGGGACTTTAACTTGCACATAGATTGGGTGAATCAAGTTGGTCCAGACAGCCTTGAGCAGGACTTCATAGAATGTATCCATGATGGCTTTCTTGAACAGCATGTTACTGAACCTACAAGGGAACGTGCTATCTTAGATCTGGTCCTGTCCAATGAGACAGGTTAACTTAGTGATCTTGTAGTCAGGGATCCTCTTGGAAAGAGTGATCACAGTGTGATTGAGTTTCTCATACAAATGGAGGGTGCAATAGTTCAATCTAAAACCAGTGTATTGTGCCTAAACAATGGAGGCTACAAATGGGATGAGGATGAGGGAGGAATTTGCTAGTGTAGACAGGGAACACAGGCTATGTGGTGGGACAGTTGAGGAACAGAGGAAGACTTTCAAAGAGATTTTTCACGGTGCTGAACAAAATTATATTCTAGTTAAAAGCAAGGACAGTAAGGAAGGAGAGAGCCAGCCTTGGATAACTAAGGAAATTAAGACAATAGACAATAGGTGCAGAAGTAGACCATTCGGCCCTTCGAGCCTGCACCGCCATTCTGAGATCATGGCTAATCATCTACTATCAATACTCGGTTCCTGTCTTGTCCCCATATCCCTTGATTCCTCTATCCATAAGATACCTATCTAGCTCCTTCTTGAAAGCATCCAGAGAATTGGCCTCCACTGCCTTCCGAGGCAGTGCATTCCAGACCCCCACAACTCTCTGGGAGAAGAAGTTTTTCCTTAACTCTGTCCTAAATGACCTACCCCTTACTCTCAAACCACACCCTCTGATACTGGACTCTCCCAGCATCTGGAACATATTTCCTGCCTCTATCTTGTCCAATCCTTTAATAATCTTATATGTTTCAATCAGATCCCCTCTCAATCTCCTTAATTCCAGCGTGTACAAGCCCAGTCTCTCTAACCTCTCTGCGTAAGACAGTCCGGACATCCCAGGAATTAACCTCGTGAATCTACGCTGCACTTCCTCTATAGCCAGGGTGTCCTTCCTTAACCCTGGAGACCAAAACTGTACACAATACTCCAGGTGTGGTCTCACCAGGGCCCTGCACAAATGCAAAAGGATTTCCTTGCTCTTGTACTCAATTCCCTTTATAATAAAGGCCAACATTTCATTAGCCTTCTTCACTGCCTGCTGCACTTGCTCATTCACCTTCAGTGACTGATGAACAAGGACTCCTAAATCTCTTTGTATTTCTCCCTTACCCAACTCTACACCTTTTAGATAATAATCTGCCTTCCTGTTCTTACTCCCAAAGTGGATAAAAGAAGGCATCAAACTAAAAGCTCATGCATAGAAAGTCACCAAGAGTAGTGGGATTCAGAAGAAGATTGAGAAAACTTTAAAAAGCAACAAAGTACCACTAAGCAAGCAATAAAGAAAAGGAAACTAGATTATGAAAATAAACTAGCACAAAATATGAAAACATATAGTAAAAGTTTTTAGAATTATATAAAACGGAAAATGGTGGCTAAAGTGAATGTATGTCCCTTGGAGAATGAGAAGGGGGAGCTGATATTGGGTAATGAAGAAATGGCTGAAGCTTTGAATGACTGTTTCATGTCTAACATCTAACATGCCAAAAAGAGATGTTATTGATGCGATGGGAGGTGAGGACCTGGATATAATAGCTATCACTAAAGACGTAGTGCTGAGCAAACTTGTGGGCTTAAAGATAGGTAAGTCCCCTGGTCCTGATGGAATGCATCCCAGGATGCTGAAATAAATGGCAGAAGTTATAGTAGAGGCTCTGGTGATAATTTACCAAAGTTCTCTGGACTCTAGACAGGTAACAGTGGATCGGAAAATAGCAAATGGCATGCCACTGTTCAAAAACAGTTTAGGCAAAAGGCAAGTAATTATAGGCCAGTTAGTTTAACATCTGTAGTTGGGAAAGTGCTTGAAGTTATCATTAAAGCATTAAATAGCAAGGCATCTGGAAAGAAGTGGATCCATCAGGCAGATGCAGCATGGATTCAGCAAAGGCAGGACCTGTTTGACAAACTAACTGGAGTTCTTTGAGGATAGAATTAGCGCGGTGGATAGAGGGGAACAGATAGACATTATTTACTTGGATTTCCAGAAGGCATTCGATAAGGTGCCACATAAAAGATTTATCCATAAGATAAGGCTACATTGAGTTGGGGGTGATGTATTAGCATGGATAGAGGATTGATTAACTAATAGAAAGCAGAGAGTTGGGATACACAGGTGTTACTCTGGTTGGCAATCAGTGGTGAGTGGTGTGTCGCAGGGGTCAGTGCTGGGCCCGCAACTGTTCATGATATACATTAGCAATCTGGAAGAGGGGGCCGAGTGTAGTGTATCTAATTTTGCTGATGACACTAAATTGAGTGGAAAAGCAAATTGTGCAGAAGATATGGAGAGTCTGCAGAGAGATATAGATAGGTTAAGTGAGTGGGCAAAGGTCTGGAAGATGGAGTATAATGTTGGTAAATGCAAAGTCATCCACTTTGGAAGGAAAAATGAAAGAGCAGATTATTATTTAAATGGTAAAAAATTACAGCATGCTGCTGGCAGAAGGACTTGGGAGTGCTTGTGCATGAATCACAAAATGTTGGTTTGCAGGTGCATCAGGCTGTCGAGAAGGCAAATGGAATGTTGGTCTTCATTGCTAGAGCAATTGAATTTAAGAGCAGGGAGGTTATGCTGCAACTGTACAGGGTACTGGCGAGGCCACATCTGGAGTACTGTGTGCAGTTCTGCTCTCCTTAAGAAGGATATACTGGTTTTGAAGGCGGTGCTGGAATTCAGAACAATGAGAGATCTTATAGAAACATGTAAAATTATGAAAGGAATAGATAAGATAGAGGCAAGAAAGTAGTTTCCACCGTTAGGTGAGACAAGAATGAAGGGACATAGCCTCAAGATTCAGGGGAGTAGATTTAGGGTGGAGATGAGGAGGAACTGCTTTTCCCAGAGTGGTGAATCTGTGGAATTCTCTGTCCAATGAAGCAGTGGAGGCTACCTCAGTAAGTATATTTAAGACAAGGTTGGATAGATTTTTGCATAGTAGGGGAATTAAGGGTTATGGGGGAAAAGGCAGGTAGGTGAAGATGAGTCCATGGGCTAGTCCTGCTCTCATTTCTTATGTTCTTAATTTTTTAATATATTTCTTATTGGTACTTATTGTTTTTAAAACTATTATTATGTACTGCTCCCAGATCACATATGCCAGTGATACAAAACCTGATTCTGGGACATTGCTGGATTTCTTCAACCTTCTGAAGAAGTAGAAGTGTTGCTGTGCTCAGAATATGGTGTGTAGGATTGCTCTGAGAACTAGTATAGACTCAATGGGCCCAATAGCCTCATGTTTGAAAGTAATGTGCATTTCACAATCCCTGTGCTGAGTGGTGATGAGTGAATTATCTCTTATAATGAGTGTGGGTTGATTATACAGTCTGTAGGTGAGTTGTGGTTACGTACGTTACCCCCTACACGGAATGGAGGATCGGTCACACAATGGTCTATTGAATTTAAATAAGACAACTTACCTCATACTGAAATTCTGGTGAGAATGTTGTGGCCCTGACCTGAGAGATTAGAACAAACCTGAATCTTCTCCAGGCAGGGACTCTGGCTCAGGTGTCACCCTGTTGTGAAATAACAACCAGCTGGAAACTGCGATGGGACATGTGATCCATGTTCTGAGGGATGATGCATTATGCAGTCTGTGTACTGAGAGAGGGTGAGTTATGTGGTCCATGTATCCATTGAGTATGGGCTACACAGTCTCTGTACCATACAAGGATGGGTTACATGGTCTGCGTGCCAAGGGAGGGTGAGGTACCTAGTCTGTGTACTGAGAGAGTCCCCTGCACTGAGTGGGGATCGGTTACACAGTCACCTGCACTGAGTGGGGATTGGTTACACAGTCACCTGCACTGAGTGGGGATCGGCTACACAGTCACCTGCACTGAGAGGGGATCGGCTACACAGTCACCTGTACTGAGAGGGGATCGGTTACACAGTCACCTGCACTGAGAGGGGATCGGTTACACAGTCACCTGCACTGAGAGGGGATCGGCTACACAGTCACCTGTACTGAGAGGGGATCGGTTACACAGTCACCTGCACTGAGAGGGGATCGGTTACACAGTCACCTGTACTGAGAGGGGATCGGTTACACAGTCACCTGGACTGAGAGGGGATCGGTTACACAGTCACCTGCACTGAGAGGGGATCGGTTACACAGTCACCTGTACTGAGAGGGGATCGGTTACACAGTCACCTGCACTGAGAGGGGATCGGTTACACAGTCACCTGTACTGAGAGGGGATCGGTTACACAGTCACCTGCACTGAGAGGGGATCGGTTACACAGTCACCTGTACTGAGAGGGGATCGGTTACACAGTCACCTGGACTGAGAGGGGATCGGTTACACAGTCACCTGCACTGAGAGGGGATCGGTTACACAGTCACCTGTACTGAGAGGGGATCGGTTACACAGTCACCTGCACTGAGAGGGGATCGGTTACACAGTCACCTGTACTGAGAGGGGATCGGTTACACAGTCACCTGCACTGAGAGGGGATCGGTTACACAGTCACCTGCACTGAGAGGGGATCGGTTACACAGTCACCTGCACTGAGTGGGGATCGGTTACACAGTCACCTGCACTGAGTGGGGATCGGTTACACAGTCACCTGCACTGAGTGGGGATCGGTTACACAGCCCCTGCACTGAGTGGGGATCGGTTACACAGCCCCTGCACTGAGTGGGGATCGGTTACACAGTCACCTGCACTGAGAGGGGATCGGCTACACAGTCACCTGCACTGAGAGGGGATCGGTTACACAGTCACCTGCACTGAGAGGGGATCGGTTACACAGTCACCTGCACTGAGAGGGGATCGGTTAGACAGTCACCTGTACTGAGAGGGGATCGGCTACACAGTCACCTGTACTGAGTGGGGATCGGTTACACAGTCACCTGTACTGAGAGGGGATCGGTTACACAGTCACCTGCACTGAGAGGGGATCGGTTAGACAGTCACCTGTACTGAGAGGGGATCGGCTACACAGTCACCTGCACTGAGAGGGGATCGGTTACACAGCCCCTGCACTGAGTGGGGATCGGTTACATAGTCACCTGCACTGAGAGGGGATCGGCTACACAGTCACCTGCACTGAGAGGGGATCGGTTAGACAGTCACCTGTACTGAGAGGGGATCGGTTACACAGTCACCTGCACTGAGTGGGGATCGGTTACACAGTCACCTGCACTGAGAGGGGATCGGTTACACAGTCACCTGCACTGAGAGGGGATCGGTTACACAGTCACCTGTACTGAGAGGGGATCGGTTACACAGTCACCTGCACTGAGTGGGGATCGGTTACACAGTCACCTGTACTGAGAGGGGATCGGTTACACAGTCACCTGCACTGAGAGGGGATCGGTTACACAGTCACCTGTACTGAGAGGGGATCGGTTACACAGTCACCTGTACTGAGTGGGGATCGGTTAGACAGTCACCTGTACTGAGAGGGGATCGGTTAGACAGTCACCTGCACTGGGTGGGGATCGGTTAGAGTGGGACTGTAGGGATTGTTTACATTGTCCCCTGTGCTGAGTGTGGATTGGTTACTGAATAGAGATTAGCTCTGTGCACAGCGTTTTACTAATTCACCTGTTGATTTTAAACGAAACAGCTGCTGAGAGTGGCCCCGCCTCGTCCTCCGTGATTAGCGCCATGAAGCACTCAACAGGCAGGAACTCTGAAACTACACCTTGCGCAGGTACTTTCCTGACGTCGAAAAACAGGCGGTGAATGAGACTAGTTTCGCTTCCGGGATTATTGCAATAAATTTTCCTGAGTTACGTCGGAGAGCAGTCTTGTAGATACTGGTGAGTGGACCCAGTTTCAAACTGGAAATGTTGGGTGAGAGAGTGAGACAGTATGGAATGTTCTGTGGGGAGGCGGGCGTCTGCAGGAAGTGGCAGAAATGAAATCCTTTAAGGAAGAATTGGGAAGAACGTTACGGACTTCAGCGAATTTACAGGCAGATCACACCAGTGATGGAGAGATAAAGGCGGGGAGCAATTTTGTTCTAGGAGAGCTGGGAATTGAAAGTTGGCATAAGATTCTCCAGGTTAACCCGAGAACAGGAACCGGCGCGGGGCACTGAAACAAAGAGACTGGCGATTTACCGATTTATTGTGTTGCCTAGTTACTAATAGGGCACTTTTGAATATGCTGTTTAACTCTGCATTGCTGCATCTATATTAGAAAAACGTCCAAAAAAAAACTGAGGGTGGACACATTGACAAACACAAATCCTGGGAACCCTCAGCAGGTCAGTTTTAGAGAGGGTTCAGAGATTTATTAGGATGCCTGGATTAGAGAGATGTATTGACAGGTTGAGTAAACTAGGGCTTTTCTTTTAGGACTGAAGGAGATTGGGAGATAACTCAATAAATGTTTACAGGATGATAAGAGGCATAGATCAAGTGAGTAATCAGACTTTTCTCCCCAGGATGGCAATGGCTTATAGGAGGGGGCATAACTTTGAGATTGATTAGAGAAAGTATAGGGGGGGATGTCAGAGATTGTTTTACACAGTAGTTGGTGCTTAGAACTCTCTGCCAGAGGTGGTGGCAGAGGCAGACACATCAGAGACATTTGAATCTCTTACTCGGGTACATGGATGAAGGAAAAGTGGAGGGCTATGTGGGTGGGTGGGGGAGGAGTTAGGTTGATCTTTGAGTAGGTTAAAGGAGGGGTGCAGCATTGTGGGCTGAAGCGCCTGTACTCTGCTGTGCGTTCCTCGTCGGGCAGTGGCTCTTGGTTTAGCGCATGACCTTTCACAGAACTGAGTATTCACTTTCTGGAGCGATGCAGTGCAGATTAATCCAGTGTAGGCTCTGGATGTGGGAAAATGTGTATCTTATAGGCCAGCTGAGTGGCAGTGGCTGGTGTGTAAATGTGTCCAGATGAAGCTCTCAGTCAAAGCATCAACTATACCCCTCTACTGCTTGACTGTTGAATTCCTCCTGAAGCTATAAGATAACGTGTAAACCATTTCACTTAATTTTATGATGGTATTGTTTGCCAGATCTGGTCTCTGAATCCATGAATTTAGACCCATCTCTCAAGTATTTTGACATGTCAATCTGATTTATAGAACAAAGAACAGTACAGACCCTTTGGCCTGCAATGTTGTGCCAACCCTTTCACCTACTCCAAGATCAAGCAAACCTTTCTGTCACACATAGCCTTACATTTTTAATTCATCCATGTGTCTAAGAGTCTCTTACCATGGGGAGGCATGGCACTTAGTGCTTAGCACAATGCTTTACAGTGCCAGTGAGTAACATGGGTTCAATTCCCATTGCTGCCTGTAAGGAGTTTGTATGTTCTCCCCGTGACTGCATGGGTTTCTTCTGGGTGCTGTGGTTTCCTCCCACAGTCCAAAGACGTACTGATTGGTACGTTAATTGGTTATTGTAAATTGTCCCAAGATTAAGCTAGGATTAAAATTGGGGGGTTGCTGAGTGGTGAGGCTCATTGGGCTGGAAGGGGTGTTCCATGCTGCATGTCAATGAATAAATAAATAAATATCCCTAATGTATCCGCTTATACCGCCACCACTTGTAGGATGTTCCCCACACTCCCCACTTTCTGTCTTTTTTTAAAATAAACTTACCTCTGACATCCCCCCTATACTTTCCTCCAATCATCTTAAAATTATGTCTCTTTGTATGACCCATTTCTGCCCTGGGGTAAAGTCTCTGGCTGTCCACTCGATCTATATTCTCTCATAGTCATGTACACGTATATCAACAGCACAAGATGCTGCACATCTCTCTTCTCATCCATAAACCAACCTACTGTCTGTTAGCACATGTCTGCTTGCTGATTTTTCTTCTTCCTGTGAAACAATTACATTAACCAGACAAGCTGTGATCTAGTGAAGTGTTAACTCGGTTTCTCTCTCTATAGACACTGTCCGATCTGCTCATGCTCCTGCCATTTTCTGTTCTCGGTTTCAGATTTCTGGCAATCAGTTACTCTCAGTTTCAATACTGGGATGTCCAAGTACAAAGATGACAGGGGTGTGGAAGAGATGTTCAGCAGCAGCTGAACTGTGATTCAAATTCAAGTTTATTATCATCTGACTCTTTTGTTAATCAAACAAAACAATGTTCCTCTGGACCACAGAGCACTCTCTAAACATGTATGATACACAGCACATAAAACAAAATACTACCATAAATAAGTTAATAAAATAATAAAAACATAGTTCAAAATACATGGAGTGCACAGCATGAGTAAACAGTAAACATTCTGTGTCTTAGTGATGAGACTTTGTTGGTAGCAGGGCATTCATCAGTCTCACAACCTGAGGGAAGAATGTGTTATGAGAGCTGGGTTACTACAGAGCTAGAAATGACCATCCTCCAAGGGGACCACAGCCTGGGGGTGGGAAGCTTACATGCCTCAATGACCCAGAGAGCTATGTTGGCTGGAGTCAGGGCTTTTATGCTTTGGCTTTTGATTGGGTCACTCATACCATGCAGGTCAAAGGGCACAGACCAGACTAAGACTGGTCCACTGGTCCTCCAGGTTTGAGAGTTCATTGTGGGGCTAACAACCCTGACTGGGAAAACAAAATTGTTACAGAAACAGCAATGAAGAATTCTTCTACATCTGAGTGCGAAATCTTTTACACGCCCTGTCATCTTTGTGGTGGGACTTGTAAGACTGACAGTAGTGAAAAGCGAGAGAAAACTACTAACACAATGAGGGAAGGTCTGAACACTAACAGAGATGGAGGACCTTCATTGCTGCTCTAAACGCCAGTAGCATAATAGGCAGTAAGTAAGAAATGACCATGATCAAACTATGGCCACCAATGACTGGCAGGTAACCAAGGTGGTCAAGGTAAATACACAGTCATGTTAGAGAGGAGGAGGTTTTGGGTCTGAAGTACTCCAGTCCTGTCACTCTGTTTCTCTGAGAGTGACAAAGAGTGGCCCTGGTTCTGCCCACACACATTGGAGTGGAAATATAATTGCAGTACAGCCATGGCTCTGTTCACAGATTCTTCCTCACTCTGCAGTTCTTCAAAGTTAAAGTCAATGTCTGGTTTCTATCATATTAGTATATCCAGGAATGAGAGACAACCAAATGGCATCTATCAGAAACCCACTCACATGAACATACCTCAGCAATAACAGCCACCATCGTGCCTCCCAACATAAAGCGGTTCTCTCTACTTTGAATAACTGTGTGAAAACTGTTTGGACCAGAGTCTCCACAAAGAAACAAGATGATTATACACAAAATTCCTACAGAATTGCTACAAGGAGAAGGAAACCAATCAGGCTCTTAAAAGGGTTGACAGAAAAACCGGGAAACCTAACAACAAGGAGGAACCTGTTGCAACCGCCTGTCTTCCAGTATTTCCACATTTCTTGTAGGATTGCCAGGATCCTGAAGAAATACTGGATTAATACCATCCACAAACCCATAAGGAAGCTCAGATCACAGCTTATGCGGATCAAAGATGACCTGGGACTCAGGTTGGCTGAATGCGGAGCAGTGTATATCAGCCAGACGGGATGTACGGTGGAAACCTGCATCAAGGAGCACAGGAGGTGTATCCCTTTGGGTTACCCAGAGAAATCGGCGGTAGCAGAACTTCGCATTTGGGATGACGATAGGATTGAATTCAGCACAGAACTACTGTGCCACGCCAATAGGTTATGGAGCCGCCTGGCATTGTAATAAAACTAAAGGAAAAGAATTTTAACAAAGACAAAGGTCCTGTTCAAAGTAACAACTGGAATTCGAGAGACAGACAACAGGGGTATATATACCACTGAACTAGACATACCTAGGCATCATCCCTGATGAAGATGGCAATTTGTCATCGAAACATCAGTTAAAATCGATGCCTGCACCAGCTGGAAGTCCAAGAAGAATTTGTTCATTTGATGGAAATAGTTTTTTTTAAAAAAGACAAAATACCATTTAGCTGAGTAACAAATTATTTATTTAAATGAAATATGGAGTAATTTAAAACCTACCAATACTACAACAGTACTATAAAACCGTATTAGCTATCAAACAAGGAATCATCCAGTGTACGCTGCCCTGTCTTTTGATTGACTGTAAAAGAACACAATCAGCGCAGACGCCTGATGCAGATAATGCTCTGCCTTCATACCACGCTATTGAAGATTGTGTCCCCCAGATCTTAATTGTAACATTCAAGATGATTGTCAACACCTTCAAATTTTTCATAGTTCCCAAGTTGTTGAAGTAGTGAAATTGTTTCATTTTCACACACGGCCATTTCTGGTATTCTCCAAGCCTGAACACTTGAAACCACAGTGAGCAAAACAGTTCCGAATTGTCTTACTGCTTATTTCTCACCAATTATTGGTAACAAAAATCACTGCTTTTTGAACATAAACACATGCATGTGGCACTACTTAAGAACCATTCGCTCTAAGCCTACTATAATGTCTGACAATCACATGACTAATGCTCGATAGACAGGCAGCCTCCTGTCGCAATTAACCATATAACATATAACAATTACAGCATGGAAACAGGCCATCTCGGCCCTTCTAGTCTGTGCCGAATGCTTACTCTCACTTAGTTCCACCTACCTGCACTCAGCCCATAACCCTCCATTCCTTTCCTGTCCATATACCTATCCAATTTTTTTTAAATGACAAAATCAAACCTGCCTCTACCACTTCTATTGGAAGCTCGTTCCACACAGCTACCACTCTCTGAGTAAAGAAGTTCCCCCTCATGTTACCCCTAAACTTTTGTCCCCTAACTCTCAACTCCTGTCCTCTTGTTTGAATCTTCCCTACTCTCAATGGAAAAAGCCTATCCACGTCAACTCTATCTATCCCTCTCATAATTTTAAATACCTCTATCAAGTCCCTCCTCAACCTTCTACGCTCCAAAGAAGGGTACAGTTTCTCAAATAAACAAAGGGAATCCCAGTTATTTTCTCAATTAGTTTTTGTTCTTTAAGAGTTGGCCCAAATAAGGAGATGCCCCAGTTAAATGATGGCCCAATTATCCAGAATCCACTGTCCTGCCTTGAGATTCATATTCTTGCAGTCATTTACAGGAAAATAAAGAAATACAATAGAATTTCCAAAAACATTCTACATATTCAAAGGCTGCCACACAAACAATGTACAAAAGGCGACAAGTTGTGAAGACAAAAAATAAATAATACTGAGAACATGAGTTGTAGAAACCTTGAAAATGAGTCTATAGGCTCTGGAATCAGTTTAGTGTTGTGGTGAGTGAAGTTATCCATGCTGGTTCAGGAGCCTGATGATTGAAGGGGTAATAACTGTTCCTGAACCTAAGGCTCCTTTACCTCCTACCCAGTGGTAATAGAGAGAAGAGAGCATGGGGGTCCACAGTGACGGATACTGCATTCTTGTGACAGTGCTCCATATAAATGTGCTCAGTGGTGGGGAGGGATTTTCTAGTCATGGACTGGGCACTGTTTATTTTTTTTGCAGACTTTTCCATTCCTGGGCTTGGTGTCTCCTTCCCAGTACATGATACTCTCCACAGTGCATTCATAGATGTTTGTCAGGGTTCTATAAATCCTTTGGAAGTAAACAGCAACATACAAATGCAGACTCTTCTTTAGTTCCTCAGAGCACCGCCACCTGACCTGATGAGGGAACCACAGCATCTCATTCTAACCACTCCACGTCCGCTCCGATCAGAGTGACCCACCTCTCTGCAGCCGAGGAGTGGCCTTGAGAAGCTGCCTGTTGCAATTATTCCGACACCCTTCTTGTCTCTCAGGAACTGTGGGGTGCTGCACTTTAGGGTGGGCGAGGTTCTGAGTTCAGAATGAGCAGACTTCGGCAGCTTGGACTACTGCTCTGGAAAAACTACGTATTACAAGTAAGTGAATTTTGTTGGTATTGGTGGGAGGGGGGTATGTGCGACTGTGATCACAGCACTACTGTGCCACGTGGACACGCGTGATGCTTCTCTCTAGGATGCCCACTTGCCCACTAGACTTGCATACAATCTAACCCACAATGCCTCCTCACTAGTCAGGAAGCTACAGCAGCAACTACACTTCCAGTGGAGATTGAGGTGTGCAAGGTCTTCCCCTCCCCCATTCTAACAACTTTCACCAGGAGTGTCCTGTCCAGCTGCATCATCTTGTGGTAGAGAAGCTGTAAGGCATCAGACTACAAGACCCTGCAGAGGATAGTAAGGACCACCAAGAGGATCACTGAGTCTCACTCCCTCATTTGTGACATTTCCCAGGAGCAGAGAGGAGGGGCCTGAGGATCCCCAGCACCCAGCCCACAATCTCTTTGACCCACTACAGTCAGGAAGGAGGTTCAGGGACATCAGGATTAGGACTGCCAAAAAATGAGGCTAAAGAATACCCTGTCACCACCAAGGTCTCATCACTAGGACACCAAGCTGTTTGCTGCTTATCAGTGATATGGACTACATGCTTTTTGAATTATATTTTATTAACCATAGTTATGGTAACATTTTGTTTGACGTGCTGTGTGTGATTTATGTTTTGTGGGTGCACTGTGGTCCGGAAGAACGTTGTTTGGTTGTACAATCAGGTTGTTATAGCCGAGGGGGTGGTAATGGGGTCAGCTCTCACTACCTGTTAAATGCTCCCAATGGCATGCGTCTCAAACAGCCTCTGACTACCAAGTCCAGCTCCTGGCCTTCACATGTGGCTTAGCTACTAAGCCCAGTGAAACCAGTTCTATAACAGGAGAAGGGGCAAAGGCTGATTATTGATGCCTTAAAGCCAGTCGCTTCAGGCAGATGGGGCTCATCACCTGAGGTTGACAGCTCAATGAGAAGAAGGAAAACTGATCTCAAACCTCTGCTGCCTTGCAGCTGTACCACTCATGAGGAAACTTTGGGATTAAACCCTGAGGGAAAAATCTGGAGCTGGAGTCCCTAAGGCTTCAACATTGAGTTCAATGCTGACTGGTAACTCCTCCAGATCTGATGTTACCAAACTGTATCGATCTCTGCTATTCCTTTGGATTCATCAGAAGCGTGGAGAGTGGAGGCTTGCCATGGGCAACAGCTTGCTCTCCATATCGTACTGCCCAGTCTTGTGTAATAGAGAGGTAGGATGCAATACCCATGGTCAACTCTGACCAACAGAGGCCCTCACCTTCACACTCAGAAGACAATGATCTTGAAACATTTCCATTCTTAGTCCCTGCTCTCATCCTCCTCTCCTCAGCTGAGCTCGAGCTCCCATAGGGACCAGCTATGTTCCCTATTCATCTCCTGGAGAGATCGCTCCACTGGTGTACATGTGCACCCCATCTCCAGGAATTTGTGATCCCAATACTCACCAGAAGGACGGAGAAAGGAGAAGATTTGTGGGAAAGATGATGCTGAACTGTGATGTCCATCAAGATTGTGTCTCAGACTTTGTGGTCCTTTATGTTCATTGGAATGGTTTTAGAATGGGGACCATTACAACACACTACAGGCCTTTTGACCCGTGATGTTGTTCCAGCATTATAACCTGTTCTAAGGTCAATCTAACCCTTCCCTCCTACATAGTCACCCATTTTTCTTTCATCTATGTGCCTATCTAAGAGTCTGTTAAATGTCCTTAAAGCATCTGTCTCAACCACCACCCCTGGCAGGGTATTCCACACACCTGCCATCTATGTGTATGAAAAAAGAGCAGTGCAGGGAGTTAGGGGTCGGGTTAGGGATTAGTGACAGATGAGATAGGGCTGGGGGTCAGATTAGGGATTAGTTACAGAGATGAAGGGAATTGGGGGTCGGGTTAGGATTTAGTGACATAGATGAGGGGTGTTGGGGGTCAGATTAGGGTTTAGTGACAGATGAGGGGTGTTGGGGGTCAGATTACAGTTTAGTGACAGAGATGAGGGGTGATGGGGTCAGATTAGGGTTTAGTGACAAAGATGAAGGAAATTGGGGGTCGGGTTAGGGTTTAGTGACAGAGATGAGGGGTGTTGGGGGTCAGATTAGGATTTAGTGACAGAGATGAGGGGTGTTGGGGTCAGATTAGGATTTAGTGACAGAGATAGGGGTGTTGGGGTCAGATTAGGGTTTATTGACAGAGATGAGGGGTGTTGGGGGTCAGATTAGGGATTAGTGACAGAGATGAGGGGTGTTGGGGGTCAGATTAGGGTTTAGTGACAGAGATGAAGGGAATTGGGGGTTGGGTTAGGGTTTAGTGACAGAGGTGAGGGGTGTTTGGGGGTCAGATTAGGGTTTAGTGACATAGATGAGGGGTGTTGGGGGTCAGATTAGGATTTAGTGACATAGGTTAGGGTTTAGTGACAGAGATGAGGGGTGTTGGGGGTCAGATTAGAGTTTAGTGACAGAGATGAGGAGGTGTTGGGGGTCAGATTAGGGTTTAGTGACAGAGATGAAGGGAATTGGGGGTCGGGTTAGGGTTTAGTGACAGAGATGAGGGGTGTTGGGGGTCAGATTAGGGTCTAGTGACAGAGATGAGGGGTGTTGGGGGCAGATTAGGGTTTAGTGACAGAGATGAAGGGAATTGGGGGTCGGGTTAGGGTTTAGTGACAGAGATGAGGGGTGTTGGGGGTCAGATTAGGGTTTAGAATGGACCCAGACATTAAGGGTTTCAGAGTTAATCAGGAAGAATACAAGATTAACTTATTTGCTGATGATGTTCTGCTTTATCTAACAAACCCATTGCACTTGTTGCGTAAATTATCCTATAGATTAGAAGAATATGGGAAAATATCAGGTTATAAAATAAATTGGGATAAAAGTGAAATTTTACCTCTTACTAAAGGAGATTATAGTCAATGTCGATTAATAACCCAATTTAGATGGCCGGCAAATGGTATAAAATATTTAGGTATAAGAGTTGATAATGACATAAAGAACTTATACAAATTAAATTATTTACCACTATTGAAAAAAATTCAAGAAGATCTTGATAAATGGATGGTATTACCAATAACATTAGTAGGTAGAGTAAATACCATAAAAATGAATATATTCCCTAGATTACAATACTTATTTCAATCACTACCAATACAATTACCCCAGAAGTTTTTTCAAGAGCTAAATAAATATGTGAGGAAGTTTCTTTGGAAAGGTATGATGTCAAGAATATCGTTGGAAAAATTGACATGGAAATTTGAGCTAGGAGGGTTACAACTTCCAAATTTTAAGAATTATTATAAAGCAAATCAACTTAGATTTATTGCATCTTTTTTTGAGAAAGATAAACCGGCATGGATTAGAATAGAACTAGATAAAATAGGAGAAAACACACCAGAAGATTTTATATATAAATGGGAATCTAAATGGATACGGGAAAAAAAAGAATCTCCTATATTAAAACATTTGATTGACTTATGGAATAAGATAAATGTTGACGATGAGACAAAGAAATCCTTATTAGCAAAGAGATCTTTAATTCAAAATAGACTTATTCCTTTTACAATGGATAATCAACTTTTATATAATTGGTTTCAAAAAGGGATTAGATATATAGGAGATTGTTTTGAAGGAGATATATTAATGTCATTCGATCAATTAAAGAATAAATATAAAGTATCAAACAACACTCTTTTTTGTTACTTTCAACTAAGGGCTTATTTAAGAGAAAAATTAGGTCAAACAATGTTATTACCGAAATCCAATGAAATAGAAACTTTAATTCAAAAAGGAAAGATTTAAAAATTTATCTCTTGTATGTATAATTTGATTCAAAAACAGGCAATTAAACAAGGAGTCCATAAGTCAAGACAAAAATGGGAAAGTGACTTGAATATTAAAATTGAAGAAAAAAATTGGTCAAGACTGTCTTGAGAGTATGACAAATACAATAAATGTCCGATTAAGATTAGTGCAATACAATTTTTAACGTCAATTATATATTACACCACAAAAAATAAATAAATTAAACCCAAATTTATCTGATCAGTGTTTCCGATGTAACCAAGAAATTGGTACTTTTTTACATTCTACTTGGTCTTGTTCTAAAATTCAACCTTTTTGGACAAATTTAAAAGTTTTATTGGAACAAATTATTGGAATACAACTTCCACATAATCCAATATTACTTTTACTAGGTGATATTGAAGGGATAAAACCGATATCCAAATTGAATAAATATCAGAAAGAATTTATAAAAATTGCATTGGCAGTAGCCAAAAAGGCTATTGCAGTTACTTGGAAATCAGATACATATTTAAGTATAGATCGTTGGAAGAAAGAAATTTATGGCTGTATTCCACTTGAAAAAATTACTTATAATTTAAGAGACAAATATGAAACATTTTTGAAAATTTGGCGCCCTTATTTACAAAAGATAGGATTAAATATATAGGTGCTCCGAAGATGAAATAATTGGTTACTTGTGGAAAGAAATAAATATATATACTAAAGTTATTACGAACTCCATGGAGCATGTGGGGATCTTCCAATATCCAGGCATTCCTTTTTTTTTTCTTTCTTTCCTTTTTTTCTATAGGGATGTTAGGGGGGAGGGGTTAAGGGGAGGGGGGATGGGCAACATACATTTTCTTTTTCATACACTTTTATTCTGTAATTACTTGAAAACACAATAAAAAAAGATTAGGGTTTAGACACAGAGATTAAGGGAATTGGGGGTTGGGTTAGGGACTAGTGACAGAGATGAGGGGTGTTGGGGGTCAGATTAGGGTTTAGTGACAGAGATGAGGGGTGTTGGGGGTCAGATTAGCGTTTAGTGACAGAGATTAAGGGAATTGGGGGTTGGGTTAGGGATTAGTGACAGAGATGAGGGGTGGTGGAGGCCAGATTAGGGATTAGTGATGGAGATTAGGGGTGATGGGGTCAGATTAGGGATTAGTGACAGATGAGGGGATTTGGGGGTCAGATTATGGATTAGGGACAGAGATGAAGGGAGTTGGGGGTTGGTTGAGGGTTCAATGACAGAGATGAGGGGGGTTGGGGGTCAGATTAGGGATTAGTGACAGAAATGAGGGGGGTTGGGGGTCAGATTAGGGACAGCAATGAGAGTGGGTTCGGTTTTGGGGGCAGTAAGTGAAGAATTAGGGGCAGGAGACAGAGTGCTAATTGGAGCGTGATTGTGAGAGTTGTTAATGGAAACGACACATTGACCGCGTGTTTCAATATTCAAATTTATTGTCATTCTTCCATACACATGTATGCTGCCAAACGAAACATCATTCCTCTGGACCAAGGTGCACAACACACTACGTATAACTAACACACATAACACATAAAGTAATATTACCACAAATAAATAACTAAAAAGTTGCATTTATGACACAAGTGAAAAAGTAGACGAACTAACGCTACTGGCACATCATACGTGAAAATGTGTTAAATAATTCTAAATCTGGATGCGGTTCTTCAGTGTGTGACTCTCCCTCCAGCAGTGAGCAGGCCACATTGGGACAGTTTGACGTCAGTGCTGGTCTCTGCTGAAGCTGGTGAATTGGATTTTCTGTGCTTCAGTGATGATTGCTTTTAATGATGTTTCTTTTCTTTCAATACAGAAACGGCAAGTGTTGGTCACCATTACTGAAATAAGCCTGCCGCTTTTATTCACTACAATCCTTATCGTTCTAAGACAACGCGTTGTGTCCATCCAGTATCCCAATGCAACAGTATATCCCCCCTTTAACATTAATGACATCCCGTACTTCCCACAACATCCTTTTGCCCAGTGGTATGTGGCTTACATTCCTTCCAATGTGACGGCAGTAGAGACAATTGCCATGACAGTGAAAGACAGTCTGCACAGGGTGGTTGAAGGTGAGTTCCTCATGGTCCCTGCACCAGGGCTGCTCTCCCTTCTGTCTATTCAAATCATTGCTTAGTCTTATCAAGTGTTGGGAGTGAGGGGGGAGGGGGATCAGAGCCAAATTGTAGCAATAATAACACATGCTGTAGCAGTCTACAATTTCCATTATTGCTGGCAATGATTTCCATTTGACCAGTTCACATTTAGCTGTACAACAGCGTCTGATGGGCTGACGGGCAGTATCAAGCAGTCTGCAATATCTGTAATGATATCAGCAAGGTACAGTATCTACTAAAGCAGTCCAGGGAGGAATGTGTATGTCTAAAGGAACTGAGGGACAACACCTCAGAGTCAGAGAACTGACTCTTGTGTACAGTTCTAGTCACCGAATTATAGGAAAGATGTCAACAAAATAGAGAGAGTACAGAGAAGATTTACTAGAATGTTACCTGGGTTTCAGCACCTAAGTTACAGGGAAAGGTTGAACAAGTTAGGTTTTTATTCTTTGGAGCGTAGAAGGTTGAGGGGGAACTTGATAGAGGTATTTAAAATTATGAGGGGGATAGATAGAGTTGACGTGGATAGGCTTTTTCCATTGAGAGTAGGGGAGATTCAAACAAGAGGACATGAGTTGAGAGTTAAGGGGCAAAAGTTTAGGGGTAACACGAGGGGGAATTTCTTTACTCAGCGAGTGGTAGTTGTGTGGAACGAGCTTCCAGTAGAAGTGGTAGAGGCAAGTTCGGTATTGTCATTTAAAGTAAAATTGGATAGGTATATGGACAGGAAAGGAATGGAGGGTTATGGGCTGAGTGCGGGTCAGTGGGACTAGGTGAAAGTAAGCGTTCGGCATGGACTAGAAGGGCCGAGATGGCCTGTTTCCATGCTGTAATTGTTATATGGTTATATGGTTATCTTTGGCCCATCTAGTCCTTGCTAAAACATTAATCGGCCTAATCCCATCAACCATACCCCTCCATGTCCCGATCCAAACTTCTCTCAAGTTGAAATCGAAATCGCACCCACCACTTGCGCTGGCAGCTCATTTCACACTTTCACCGCCCTCTGAGTGAAAAAGATCCCCTTCATGTTCCTCTTAAACACTTCACCTTTCACCCTTAATCCACAACTTCTTGTTGTTATTTTCACCCAACTTTATTCAGTCTGGGTAGTTTCCAAACCAATGGTATGAACATTGATTTCTCCAACTTCCAGTAATTTCTCCCACCACCACCCCCCCAGCATTTTTTTCATTTCCCTTTCTGGTTCCCCCCCAGCCAAACAACAACTGCCCATTTTCCATTTTCCCCTCTGGTTCTCCTCCTCTTTTCCTTTCCCCCATGATCCACTCTGCTCTCCTACCAGATTCCTCCATCTTCAACTATCACCTCCAGCTCCTCACTTCATCCCCCCTCTGCTACCCTCCCATTCACCAATCTTACCTATCACCGACCAGCTTGTACTCCTCCCCCTCCCTTCCATACCTTCTTATTCTGGCGTCTTTCCTTTTTAGTCCTGACGAAGTCTCGGCTTAAAACGTCGAAAGACTGTTTATTCTTCTCCATAGATGCTGCTTGACATCTGAGTTTCTCCAGTGTTTTGTGTTTGTTATTCTATAATAGACTTCTCTATGATAATGCATGATCTATTGAACATTTTGAGCAACTCCAAAAACTACTGGTGGAACTCCGTGGGTCAGGCAGCGTCTGTGTGTGGGGTTGGGACGGAAATGGACAGTCAATATTTTGCGTTGAGACCCTTCTTCAGGACCAGAAAGAAACTGGTAAAAATCTTGTATAAAAAAGATGGGAGGAAGGAGTGGAGCATAGGAGGATGGGCAGTCATGTCAATATGGGAATGGGAAGAAAAGATTCAAATGGTTGGTCACTGGGATATCTTGGCTGGTATCTGCCTACTGCTGTAGACAAATTGGAAGAGAGGGCAAAAACGTGTGAGATGAAATACAGTGTTGGGAAATGTATGAATATGCATTTTAGTAAAATGAACAGTAGTGCAGACTATCATCTAAATGGGGAGAAGGTTCAAACATCAAAGGTACAGAGGGACTGCAGAGTCCTTGTGCAAGACTCGCAGAAGGTTAGTTTACAGGTTGAGTCTGGGGAAAAGAAGGCAAATGCGATGTTGGCATTTATTTCAAGGGGAATAGAATATAAAAGCAAGGATGTAATGCTAAGGCTTTATCAGGCATTGGTCAGACCTCATTTGGAGTATTATGAACAGTTTTGGGTCCCTTGTATATGACAGGCTGTGCTGACATTGGAGAGGGTCCAGAGGAGGTTCACAATAATGATCCCAGGAATAAAAGGGTTAATGTATGGGAAGCATTTAATGCCTCTAGGCCTGTACTCACTGGAGATTAGATGAATGGGGAGGGATCTCATTGAAACCTGTCGAATATTGAAAGGTCTAGATAGAGTGGATGTTGCCAGTATGTTTCCAATAGTGGAAGAGTCTAAATCAGAGGGCACAGCTTCAGAATAGAGGGATGTCTGTTTAGAACAGAGGTGAGGAGGAATTTCTTTAGCCAGAGGAGGGTGAATATGTGGAATTCACTGCCACAAATGGCTGTGGAGGTTAAGTCATGGAGTGTATTTAAAGTGGAGATTGACAGGTTCTTGTTTAGTGACGGGGAGAAAGTAGAATGGGGTTGAGAGTTCAAACATCAAAGTAAATTTATTATTGAAGTATATATGTCACTACCCTGAGATCTATTTTATATTGCAAGGCCACGATGAAATGGCAGAGCAAGCTCAGTGGGTGGACTAGCCTAATTGTGTTCCTGTGTCTTCTGGTCCTTCAAGCCTTACAGAGAGTTTCCTTTCCTTCACAGTTCTGGGTTTCCACACAGAAGCTCAGTTTGAAGAATTTATAAAATCTGGAAGTAAGTTGACACAGAGTGTGTTGACAGCCTTAGTGTTTGACCATGACTTCAAGCACCCTGAGGAGCGTTTACCACTACAGGTAAGTCCTGACCGTGTCCATAGAGATATGCATTTCCCGCATCCCTTTTTACCACCTTGGTTGTCACGCGGACCAGACCCTCGTGCTGTGGAGCCACCTGGGGAGGAGATGCTAGAGGCAGTGTGGCACAGTAGACATCCAGGCTGGGTTGTGGATCGGTCCGACTGTCTGCAATGTTTGCTCATTTGCAGGTGTTTGTCTCTGGCTGCACTAGCGCTTGGTAAGGGACTGCTCTGGGTTTCTTCAGAACAGCCATCCCATGCAGGCTATTTTTTTGTGTGACTGTGTCTTTTTCTGCTATAGTAATTATATGTACTATATGTGCTGTGTGTTATGTGTGACTGACTGTTGGCACTGTGTTCTGCTTCTTTGCCCCAGAGGAACACTTTCATTTGGCTGTATTCATGTGTGTGGTTAAATGATAATTAAACCAACTTGAACTTGTTTAATTAGTTGTGAAGTGTTCTGCTCTGTCTCTGCCACTTACACTAAGCTTTGATAAGTTTTATTTAGTTTCTAAGTATTCAGTGATCTTTTAATCTACCAGGAAGCAATTTAACCCCTCTGGTTCTTGCAGTTAGTGATGCAAATTCAAGAGCTATGAGTCTTAGGAGAGGCTGCTATCTCTCCCATTGGAATTATATAATAAACCCCATAATAGTCAACAGGAGTTCAAGGAACAAATATACAGGGGAAGGTTGCTGTAAATTGCTGCTGTAGAACACTACAGCACAGATACAGGCCTTCAGCCCATTTAGTCCCATCAAGCTGCACTGGCCCATAGCCCTCCATATCCCTCCCATTCATTTACCAAAACAAGCTCCTCCTAAATGTTGGAATTATACCCTGTACCCACCACTTATAGGGGATGCAAGACAGTACTTGAGAAGGCAATTAAGAGGAGTAAAATAGGGAATGAGATAGCTCAGGCGGCGAAGAGCAAGGAAAATCCAAAGAAAGGTTATGTTTTTTGAGGGAAAAGTAGTAACAAGTAAGAGAGAGTACGACTCCTCAAAGACCAAAGTGGATGGAGCCACAGGGGATGGGTGAAGTTCTCAATGAAACTTATCTTCTACTTTTCTTGTGGAGACTTTGGAACTTAAGATCCATCGGGAATGTCTTGGGAGTAGTCTGCACTACAGCGAAGGAGGTGCTAGATGTCTTAAAATGTATGACCAGAACACTGGGAAGAGTGAGATAAGGTCAACATTGCTTTGTGCATGGGAGATCATGTCTCATAAATCTGAGTATGTTTTTTGAAGAAGTAACCAGTAAGGTTGATAAAACAGGGCAGTAAGCATATTCTGTATAGACTTCAGTAAGGCTCGGGTAAGGTTCCACATGTAGATGGTTCCAACTCTGGATGGTTAGATCACATGGAATATAAGAGAACTGACTAAATGAAGACACAATCATCTTGTTGGTTCAGCATGAACTAGATGGTTTCTGTACTGTAGTATTTTATGACACTGAGGGTTTGCAGAGTCTATATGGGCCATAGGGCCTTGTTTCTTTGCTGTAGCGTTTAAACATCAAAGGATATACTTTGTATCAAAAGGACAGGCAGAAAGGCATAGGTGGTAGTGTGACTCTGTTGGTAAGAGATGGAATTACATCTTTAGAAAGAAGTGACAGAGGGTCAGAGAACGTTGAATCTTTGTGGGTGGAGTTAAGAAATTGCAAAGGTAAAAAAAACATAATGGGCCTCCAAATAGTAGCCAAGATGTGGGGTTGAGATTGCAAAGGGAGCTGGAAAAGGTATGTAATAAGGGTAATGTCACAATTGTAATGGGGGACTTCAGTATGCAAGTATGGATTGGGAAAATCAGGTTGGTATTGGATCACAAGAGGGGGAATTTGTTGAATGCCAACGAGATGGATTTTTAGAGCAGTTTGTGCTTGAGTCTACTCGGAGAAAGGCTATCTTAGATTGAATGTTGTGTAATAACTCAGATCTTATTTGGGGAGCTTAACATAAAGGAATCCTTAGGAGGCAGTGATCATAATATGATTGAATTCATACTGAATTTGAGAGGGAGAAGCATATCACATGTATCAGTATCAGCGGAATAAAGGAAATTATACAGGAATGAGAGAGGAGCTTGCCCAGCTGGATTGGAGGAGGATACTAGTGTGGATGATGGCAGATCAGAGATGGCTGAAGTTTCTAGGAATAGTTTACAAGGCACAGAATAGGTATGTCCCACAGAGAAAGAAATTCTCAGATGGCAGGGGCAGGCTACTGTAGCTGTCAAAGGAAGTTTTGGACTCCAAAAGCCAAGGAAAGGGCATATAATGTAGCAAAATTAAGTGAGAAGTGGATGATTGGGAAGCTTTTAAAATTCAATAGAAGGCTTCTAAAAATAGCTAAAAGATGAAATATGAGGGCAGACTAGCCAATAGTATAAAGCAGGATACCCAAGGATAAAATGGAATGTGGGTCATTTAGACCAATATCTGTTCTTAATGTAGATTATAGATTATTTACCTCCATCATGGCCAAACGATTAGAGGAGTTTCTACCCATACTGATACTTAACGATCAGACAGGTTTTATACGACAACGCCTGACACAAGACAATATACGAAGGACACTTCACATTATGGATCATATACAAAAAAATAAAATCGAAGCAATAGTGATAAGCGTGGACGCTGAAAAGGCATTTGATTCGGTTAATTGGAATTTTCTTTACAGAGTTTTACATAGATTTGGTTTCCAAGACACAATTGTTAAAACTATACAGACACTATATGACAACCCTACTGCTAGGATTAAAATCAATGGATATTTATCAAATAATCTTACCCTAGAAAGGGGCACGAGACAGGGTTGTGCATGGTCACCGCTACTCTTCTCATTATATCTAGAACCATTAGCTCAATACATCAGACAAAATGAAGTTGTCAGGGGAATTACTATTAAAGGGACAGAGCATAAATTGGCTTGTTACACAGATGACATTTTTATCTATCTAGGGCAACCAACATACTGTTTACCTAAATCGATGCAATCCTTTGAACAATATGGTCAATTATCAGGATCCAAGATCAACATAGATAAAACCCAATTACTTTCATATAACTACAGTCCACCAAGAGAAATTGAAAGTAGATATCCCTGGGCATGGCACACAGAGTCTTTCAAATATTTGGGCATCATTATGCCAAAAGATTTGGCAAAATTATCAGAATGTAATTATCTGCCTTTATATAAAAAAATTAAGGAAGATATGGCAAGATGGAACCTGATTCCTTTTTTTCAGTCTCAGTTCAAGGATTGAGTCTATTAAAATGAAAATACTGCCTAGACTGTTATATCTCTTTCAGACCCTACCAATAGAGATTAATCAAAATCAATTCAATGAATGAAACAAGATGTTATCAAGGTATATTTGGCAGGGTAAAAGGCCTAGAGTTTGTCTCAAAACTTTGCAATAAGCAAAGGAAAAGGGGGGATGGGGCTTGCCCTCTCTTAGAGATTATTATTTTGCAGCACAGTTGAGAGCTGTGATACGTTGGTACAACCCATCATATAACACTCAATGGAAAAACATTGAGGAGCGGGTACTTCCCATCCCTATACAAGCAATTTTGGCTGATAACAACCTGCAAAGGTACATAAATACTATTGATAACCCATGGGTAAAATTGACTCTTAAAATATGGAAAAGTACTATAAAAGAATATAATCTAGAGGGAGATATTGCAATTCTTAAGTGGTGTGCATATGACTCAGATTTTACACCAAATAAATTGGATCCTAGATTTAAGGACTGGGCAGCTAAAGGAATAACAGTTGTTTGCAACATAATGAAAGAAGGAACAACGTTCAGGTTTGAAATGCTTAAAGAGAAACACTTATTAGAAATACAAGATTTTTATCGATATTTACAGATGTGACAATATGTTAATAAGACACTTAAAAATGTAACCAAGGCAAGTACATGCTTGATAGAGCTATTTAGAAAGCATATAATTCAGATAACGGTAGTAGAATCATTTCAAGCATGTATAAGGGGTTGTCAAATCTTAAAACATATTCGACTTCATACATTAAAACTAAATGGGAGAAGGAAGGGGGGATAATTATATCTGAGGAAGAATGGACAGTAATATGGAGGTATCAATGGAAGTGTACCAGTTCACAGAAATGGAGGGAGTTTGGATGGAAAAACTTGATAAGATATTTTATTACACCCTCTCAGAAATCCCATTATGATAGTAACCTCCCTGTTTGCTGGAGAAATTGTGGAAATCAAAATGCAAATCATTATCATATTTTTTGGGACTGCCCTGTTATCAAAAACTATTGGAAGGGGATACACAATGCCCTACAAGACATCTTTAAATGTGAAATACCCTTAGAGAGTAAGACCATGTATTTTGGATATCTACCTCAAGAATGGTTGAAAAGAGATAAATATTTAATGAATATACTGCTGGTGGCTGGTAAAAAGACTCTTACTAGGAAATGGTTATCACAGGAGAGCCCAACTTTAAATACATGGATGGAAATTACAATGGACATTTACAAAATGGAGAAGATAACAGCATCTGTTAATCATAAGCTGGAACAATTTGATTCATATTGGGGAAAATAGTTTAACTACATAATGCCTCATAGGCCTGATTTTATTCTCACAAATCAATGAATATGTTGTAAAAAATATATCACTCGCTACTTGTACATAGTTTTTTCCTTTTGCTTGTTTTTTCTTTCTGTTCTTTTCTATAAGTGTATACCTCAGATAAATACTTTGTGGAGATTTGTGATATATATGAATATATAATATATATGTACAATGTCTGAAATACATCTTATGGAAATGTCTGTTTGATGATGAACTTCAATAAAAAATAAATTACAAAAAAAAATGCAGGATACCAAAAGTTTATATAATAAGTAAAAGGGAGGTGAGAGTTGATGTTGGACCACTGGAAAATGATGCTGGTGAGGTAGTAATAGGGGACAAACAAATGGCAGGTGAACTTAACGGGTACTTTGCATCTGTCTTCACTGTGGAAGACACTACAGTGTGCCAGAGGTCCGTGAGTGTTGGAGCAGGAGTGAGTGCCATTGCTATTACAAAGGAAAACGTGCCAGACAAACTCAAAGATCTTAATTCAGCTGGGCCAGATGGACTAAATCCCAGAGTCCTGAGAGAGGTTGCTGAAGAGATAACAGATGCATTGGTCCTGATCTTACAAGAATCACTTGATTTTTGTATGGTGTTGGAGGACTGGAAGATTGTAAATGTCACTCCACTCTTTAAGAAGGGAGAAAGGCAAAATGAAAGGAAGTTATAGGCCAGTTAGCCTAACCTCAGTGGTTGGAAAAGTGTTGGAGTCTATTATTAAAGGTGAGGTTTCAAGGCATCTCAAGAATAATGACAAAATAACTCAGTCAGCATGGTTTCTGTCCCTGACAAATCTGTTAGAGTTCTTTGAGGAAGTAACAAGCAGGGTGAACAAAGGAGAGGTAGTGGATGTTATTTACTGGGATATCCAGATGGCATTTGATAAGGTGCCACACATGAGGTTGCTTAACAAGATTACATCCTATAGTATTACAGGGAAGATACTGGCATGGATAGCAGAATGGCTGACAGCCAGGAGGCAGTGAGTGGGAATAAAAGGGGCCTTTTCTGGTTGGCTGCCAGTGACTACTGGTGTTCCTCAGGGGTCAGTATTGGGTCTGCTGCTTTTCACATTGTTTGTCAATGATTTACATCATGCAATTGATGACTTTGTGGCAAAATTTGCAGATGATACGGAGATAGGTGGAGGAGTAGGTAATGCTGAGGAAGCAATGCGATTGCAGCAGGACTTAGACAAATTGGAAGAATGGGCAAAAAAGTAACAGATGGAATACAGTGTTGGGAAATGTATGATAATGCATTTTGGTAAAAGGAACAATACTGCAGACTATTATCTAAATGGGGAGAAGGTTCAAACATCAGAGGTGCAGAGGGACTTAGGAGTCCTCGTGCAAGACTCCCAGTAGGTTAGTTTACAGGTTGAGTCTGTGGTAAAGAAGGCAAATGAAATGTTAGCATTTATTTCAAGAGGAATAGAATATAAAAGCAAGGAGATAATGCTGAGCCTTTATAAAACACTAGTCAGGCCACACTTGGAGTATTGTCAACGATTTTGGGCCCCATTTCTCATTGTCATTGGAGAGAGTCCAGAGGAGGTTCACAAGAATGATTCCAGGAATGAAGGGGTTAACATATGAGGAGCGTTTGGCAGCTTTGGGCCTGTACTCACTGGAATTTTGAAGAATGCGGGAGGATCTCATTGAAATCTAATGTATGTGGAAAGGACTAGAAAGGACATGTGGAGAGGGTGTTTCCTATGGTGGGGGTTTCTAGAACTAGAGGGCACAGCCTCAAAATTGAGTGGCAACCCTTTAGAACAGAGGTAAGGAGGAATTTTTTTTTGCCAGAGAGCAGTAAATCTGTGGAATGGTCTGCCACAGACTGCAGTAGAATCTAAGTCTGTGTGTATATTTAAGGCGGAAATTGATCGTTTCCTCATTGGTCAAGGCATTAAAGGATATGGCATGAAGGCAGGGTATGGGGTTGAATGGGATCCAGGATCAGCCATGATGGAATGGTAGAGCAGACTCAATGGGCTGAATGGCCTAATTCTACTACTTTGTCTTATGGTCTTATGACTCTATGTGGGTTTGGCACAGACTAGATAGGCCATCGGGCCTCTTTCTGTGCCAATGATGACTGTGGAAGGTTGTTTCTTAGAATGGAAACCTGTGACTAGTGGTGTGCCTAGCAGCACTAGGTCCATGGTTGTTTGTCACCTGTATCAACGATTTGGACGAGAATGTCCTGATGAAGAGTTTCAGCTCAAATGTTGACTGTTTATTCCTCTCCGTAGATGCCTCCTGACCCATTGAGTTGCTCCAGCATTTTGTGCGTGTTTCTGGATTTCCAGCATCTTCAGATTCTCTTGTACTTAGAATGTATAAGGGATAGTTAGATAGTTGCAGGTAACATTAACGTAGGTGGTGTAGTGCATAAAGAAAAAAGGTGAGACCAGCAGGAACACGTAAGTGGCTGATGTCCTCTCCACTCCCTCCCTCAGAATCTGCATGTTGCAAATGGAACTTGCAAATGTTGTTTTTGTCTTTTTAGGTGAAGTACCACCTCAGATTTAAATACAGTCCTTGGAATGCACCTCTTGAGGAACACAGCTCTTTCAATCCCAGTGAGGATCGAAACTGGCACACAGAGTACCTCTTCCCGTTGTTCCAGTTGCCAGGGCCTCGGGAGAGGTACTACAAGGATGGAGGCACTCCAGGTGAGCAAATAGTCATGGGTTTCTCACGTGTAAAATTGTGCAGGGAATGAGACACTGCCAAGTCCTTGTGCCATCTGTTGTCACATCTTTAGCACTCCATGGCAGGAGAATGAGCACTAACTCCATCCACTAGGGAGCGGGGAATTGAGTTCTGGGCTATTAAGTTCAAGAGCCACAAGATAATTCTGGTTAGACCACACTTAGAATATTGCATTCAGTTCTAGTTGCCTGATTATAGGAAGGATGTGGAAGCTGTAGAGAGGGTTTACCAGATTTACCAGGATGCTGCCTGGACTGGAGAGCGTGACTTATGAAGAAAGGTTGAGAGAGTTTGGGCTTTTCTCTTTGGAGCAAAGAAGGACGAGAGGTGACTTGATAGAGTTGTACAAGATGATGAGAGGCATAGATAGAGTGGACAGCCAGAGACTTTGTCCCAGGGTGGAAATGGCTAATATGAGAGTGCATAATTTTAAGGTGATTGGAGCAAAGTATAGAGGGGATGTCAGAGATAAGTTCTATACACAGAGTGGTGGGTGTGTGGAACGCCCTGCCAGGGTTGGTGGTAGAGGCAGATACATTAGGGATGTTTGAGATATTTACGAGGATGATAGGACATTGGAGGTGTGCGTGGGAGGGAAGGGTTTGATTGATCTCAGAACAATTTTATGTTCATCGATGCTAGAAAGTTTGTGAATCCTGTAGAATTTTCTCTGTTCTCCATAAATATGACCTAAAATGTGATCAGATTTTCACATAAGCCCTAAAACTAGATAAAGCAAACCCAATTAAATAAATAACACTAAAAACATTATACTTGTTCATTTAGTTATTGAGAAAAATTATCCAATATAACATGTATTTGTTGGAAAAAGTATGTGAACCTTTGCTTTCCGTAACTGATGTGACCCCCTTTTACAGCAATAACTTCAACTAAACATTTCCGATAACTGTTGATCAGTCTTGTACACTGGCTTGGAAGAATTTCAGGCCATTCCTCCTTACAAAACTGCTTCAACTCCAGGATGTTGGTGGGCTTCCTTGCATGAACTGGTTGCTTCAGGTCCTTCCATAACATTTCTATAGGACTAAGGTCAGGGCTTTGACTCGGCCATTCCAAAACACGATCGTTCTTTTTAAACCATTCTGTTGCTGATTTACTCTTGTCTTTTGGATCATCCTCATGTTGCATCATCCAACTGCTATTAAGCTTCAGGTGATGGACTGCTACCGTGTCATTCACCTGTAAAATGTCTTGATGCAATTTTGAATTCATTGTTCCCTCAATGATTGCAGGCTGTCCAGGCCCTGAGGCAGCAAAGCAGCCCCAAACCATTTCACGATGCTCCTTCCACCGTGTTTCACAGTTGGGATGAGGTTTTGGTGTTGATGTGCATTGCCCTTTTCCCTCCAAACATAGTAATGTGCATTTCTGCCAAAAAGTTTAACTTCGTCTCAACTGTCCACAGAATATTGTGCCAGAAGCATTGTAAAACATCCAGGTGGTCTTTTGCAAACTTGAGATGCGCAGCAATGCTTTTATTGGAGAGCAGTGGTTTCCTCCGTGGTGTCCTTATAGTGTTTTTTCTTATAATGGACACGTGAACAGAGTTCTAGAGATTTCTGTAGGTCTTTTGCTGTAACACTTGGTTTTTTTCCACCTCCTCCAGCATTGCAATTTGTGCTCTTCATGTGAGGGAGTGTAGCAACAGTACTGACTTTCCTCCATTTGTAGACAATTTTTCTTCCTGTGGACTGATGAACAGTCAGGTCTTTAGAAATGATTTTGTAGCCTTTTCCAGCTTCATGCATCTCTACAATTCTTCTTCTAAGGTCCTCTGAAAGTTGTTTTGATTGAGGCATATTACAAACGTACATATAAAGAGATCATTCTTGAGAAGATCCAGCTCTGTCAGTAACCTGACTTTTTCTTTTTTATAGGCAGGGCACCTCTACAACCCACACCTCCATCTTCATCTTATTGATTTGAACATCTGACTCCGAATAGCTTTTGTAGAAGGCATCCCCCAGAGGTTCATATACTCTTTCCAATAAATGCACGTAATACTCGTTCATTTTTCTCAATAAATAAGTGAATGAGTATGCTGCTTTTTGTGTTTATTTAATTGTGTACTCTTTATCTATTTGGGCTGGCTGGTGGTGCAGTGGCATCAGCGCCGGACTCCGGAGCGAAGGCTTCCGAGTCCAAATCCAAGTCAGGCCACCGCCCAGCACGCTTTCCATCCGTGCCAAGTTAAGTGTCGAGCTAGCCACTCGGCCTCGTAAAAAAGAAAGGGTCGAGTCAGGAACGTTCATATCGTGACCCAGTTAATCTGAAAGGAGACCAATCCTGACACCACACGCCAGACAAGAATGGCAGACTGTCTGGTGTGACACACTAAAAAAATCTATTTTTAGGACTTCTGTGAAGACCTGATCACAATTTAGGTCATATTTATGCAGAAATTGAGAAAATTGTGTAGGGTTCACAAACTTTCTAGCATCACTGTATTCCTATATTGTATTCCATTTGTCCATTTACTTTGCCTGTCACTATCTCTTTGTATCCTTTTGTCCTCTTCACAACTTGTTTCCCTGTCTCTGAGTTATTACTGAATTTAACGTCATTACCTTTGACTTCACCTAAGTCATTTATAGAAGCTGAGGACAGAACGTCGTGTTTCTTTTCACCAGCCAATCTCTGTATATTACCTCCTCCAGCATGGGCTTTGACCTTCAGATTTAGATACAGATTTGTTTATCACATGTACATCAAAACATACACAAAATGTCCACCATGTTCAGCAGAACAACACAAACAACAGCAGCAAAACAAGCCCCTTTCCCAATCTCACACCCCCACACAGAAATGGGCCTCCAATACCAGCCCAGGGTGCCTCTGGGCCTGCTGTCCTTGGCCCCAAAGCCTCAGAGATCAGGACTCCAACCTCCACTCCGCCGGGACTCTTACCCATTGAGCTTCTGACCTCTGAACAAGCCAACCGAGGGAATTCAACCCTCAGACATCTACTTCCAGACTTGTCTATTTCAATCTTCACCCTGCTGTAAGACCTCTAACTGTAACAGTTTTCCTTTTAGCTGAGTCCTTTTCTTTGCCACTACACAATATGCTTTGCATATTGGACCATAAAAATGGGAGCAGAATTAGGCCATTTGGCCCATCAAGTCTGACTTGCCATTCTATCATGGCTGATCTATTTTTCCACTCAACCCCATTCTCCTGCTTTCTCCCAGTAACCTTTGTCACCCTGACTAATCAAGAATCTATCAACCTCTGCTTTAAATATTATCAATGACTTGGCCTCGAATTCCACAGATTGACTACCCTCTGGCTAAAGAAATTCTTCCTCATTTTTGTTCTAAAGGGACATTGTTCTATTCTGAAGCTGTGCCCTCTAGTCCTGCGCTCCCCTGCTGCGATAAACATCCTCTTTGCATCCACTCTACCCAAACCTTTCAATATTGAGTAGGTTTCAATAGTTGGAGAATAGATATCCTCAGAGGGACAGATGTAATAAATCCTGGCTGTCTTCTGGTAAAATGCTTATTGGTTCAGAAAGCTGCTGTGTTCCAGGTGCGCTGTGACCCTGTGGTTTGCTTTCCCAAAGGCTACTATCGCGAGGGTTTCCTGGCTGCCCAGCATGCGACAGACAAAGCCATTATCAGGTACCACACTGGCCGTGTTGGGGCTGAGCTCCTGAGCTTGGTGTCAGTGCAGATGCTGCGGTTCCCTTACCCGCCCTACATCGATGATGTCTTCATTCTGGCAATCCAGACCCAGCTCTCACTGGTTGTCATGTTGAGCTTCACCTACACGGCACTCAACATCACCAAAGCCATTGTGCTGGAGAAGGAGACTAGGCAGAAGGTAAGTGCACAGTGATCTCAGGCTGGGACGTGGATAGTAGTTGTATAGATGGGGTGGGATCTGATCCGATCCAGGCATCCAGGTCCAGTCCAGTCCAGCATCCGAACCAGGTCAGAAGCAGGATTGTTGTCACTGTCTTACAGGACATAACATTTGTTGCAGATTATAGAGCAAAGATATAAAATTATTATACATTAAAAAATAAAGGGAATAATGTGATAGTGTTCACTAACAAGAGAAAATCTGCAGATGCTGAAAATCCAAGCAACACTCTCAAAATGTTGGAGGAACTCAGCAGGCCAGTTTCAGCCCAAAGCTTCTACTCTACTCTTTTCCATTGAAGCTGCCTGATGAGTTTCTCCAGCCTTTTGTGAATGTGATAGTGTTCATGGACCATTCAGAAATCTGATGGTGAAGGAGTAGAAGCTGTCCCTAAATTGTTGAGAGTGAGTTTTCAGGCTCCTGTACAGCAGGATGATAAAGGTCAGGCACTGGATCTGCCTTATGATATTTCCTGGATCAATTGGGGATGAGTTCAGGATCAAGATAGGTCAGTTTTGGATCTGATGGTGTGTGGGAGGGGGAAGGGACAGGATTAGGATCAGGCAGAGGGACAGGATGGGACCAGTGGGACTGTAGACTGGAATAGGTGACAGGGCAAGTTCTGGAGTCAGTCACAGTGAGGATCACAATCCAGGGTTCTGGATATAGACACGGGACAGGCTCTAAATCCATCGAATAATCATTCTTGTATTTGTTGGTTAACAGTAATAACTCGACCTGTGTGAAGCTAGGCAGCAATATATCTGTGTTTCCTCAGGAATACATGAAGATGATGGGGCTGAATAACTGGCTGCACTGGGCGGCTTGGTTCCTCAAGTTCCTCCTGTTCCTTCTGATTTCAGCTTTCCTCATGACCCTGCTGCTTTGTGTAAAGGTGGGTGTCTGTTGAGATCCGCCCTGTTTATGTGGGTGGCTGCTGCACCATGGGAGCTCGGTCCTGTCAGAGGGCAGTTCTGAGGGAGTGCCACACTCTCGGGGTTGGGGGGTGATCTTAAATCTGTTGTTTTATCTAAGGTGCTGGTGTCCCACTACCAAAGGGGTAAGAATGTGCTGTACTTTAGATGAGACAGGTCGAAGGGTCCCATACATCATTGGTGAGGCAGGAGAGAGGATCTTGTTCACTGTCAATGAGGGTGGACAGATCAAGGGTCCTGTCGGTGAGGGAGGAGGGAAGGTGGGTCCCTTGTCCTGTCAGTGAGGGAGGGAGGGTCCCGTGTCCTATCAGTGAGGGTGACGGAGGTAGGGAGGGTCCTGTGTCCTGTCGGGGAGGTAGGGAGGGTCCCGTGTCCTGTCGAGGAAGGAGGGAGGGTCCCGTGTTCTGTCGGTGAGGGAGGGAGGGTCCCGTGTCCTATCAGTGAGGGTGACGGAGGTAGGGAGGGTCCTGTGTCCTGTCGGTGAGGGAGGGAGGGAGGGTCCCGTGTCCTGTCGGGGAGGGAGGGAGGGTCCCGTGTCCTGTCGAGGAGGGAGGGAGGGTCCCGTGTCCTGTCGGTGAGGGAGGGAGGGAGGGTCCCGTGTCCTGTCGATGAGGGAGGGAGGGTCCCGTGTCCTGTCGGGGAGGGAGGGAGGGAGGGTCCCGTGTCCTGTCGGTGAGGGAGGGAGGGTCCCGTGTCCTGTCGGGGAGGGAGGGAGGGTCCCGTGTCCTGTCGGGGAGGGAGGGAGGGTCCAGTGTCCTGTCGATGAGGGAGGGAGGGAGGTTCCCGTGTCCTGTCGGTGAGGGAGGGAGGGAGTGTCCCGTGTCCTGTCGGTGAGGGAGGGAGGGTCCCGTGTCCTGTCGGTGAGGGAGGGAGAGTCCCGTGTCCTGTCGGTGAGGGAGGGAGGGAGTGTCCTGTCGGGGAGGGAGGGAGGGTCCCGTGTCCTGTTGGGGAGGGAGGGAGGGTCCCGTGTCCTGTCGGGGAGGGAGGGAGAGTCCCGTGTCCTGTCGGTGAGGGAGGGAGGGAGTGTCCTGTCGGGGAGGGAGGGAGGGTCCCGTGTCCTGTCGGGGAGGGAGGGAGGGTCCCGTGTCCTGTCGGGGAGGGAGGGAGGGTCCCGTGTTCTGTCGGTGAGGGAGGGAGGGAGTGTCCCGTGTCCTGTCGGTGAGGGAGGGAGGGTCCCGTGTCCTGTCGATGAGGGAGGGAGGGAGGTTCCCGTGTCCTGTCGATGAGGGAGGGAGGGTCCCGTGTCCTGTCGGGGAGGGAGGGAGGGTCCAGTGTCCTGTCGATGAGGGAGGGAGGGAGGGTCCCGTGTCCTGTCGAGGAGGGAGGGAGGGAGTGTCCCGTGTCCTGTCGATGAGGGAGGGAGGGTCCCGTGTCCTGTCGATGAGGGAGGGAGGGAGGGTCCCGTGTCCTGTCGATGAGGGAGGGAGGGTCCCGTGTCCTGTCGATGAGGGAGGGTCCCGTGTCCTGTCGAGGCAGGAGGGAGGGAGGGTCCCGTGTCCTGTCGGGGAGGGAGGGAGGGAGGGTCCCGTGTCCTGTCGGGGAGGGAGGTAGGGTCCCGTGTCCTGTCGGTGAGGGAGGGAGGGTCCCGTGTCCTGTCGATGAGGGAGGGAGGGTCCCGTGTCCTGTCGAGGAGGGAGGGAGGGAGGGTCCCGTGTCCTGTCGATGAGGGAGGGAGGGTCCCGTGTCCTGTCGGTGAGGGAGGGAGGGTCCCGTGTCCTGTCGGGGAGGGAGGGAGGTTCCCGTGTCCGGTCGGTGAGGGAGGGAGGGAGGGTCCCGTGTCCTGTCGGTGAGGGAGGTAGGGAGGGTCCCGTGTCCTGTCGGTGAGGGAGGGAGTGTCCTGTGTCCTGTCAGTGAGGGTGACGGAGGTAGGGAGGGTCCCGTGTCCTGTCGATGAGGGAGGGAGGGTCCTGTGTCCTGTCGGTGAGGGAGGGAGGGAGGGTCCCGTGTTCTGTCGGTGAGGGAGGGAGGGAGGGTCCCGTGACCTGTCGGGGAGGGAGGTAGGGTCCCGTGTCCTGTCGATGAGGGTGACGGAAGTAGGGAGGGTCCTGTGTCCTGTTGGGGAGGTAGGGAGGGTCCCGTGTACTGTCGGTGAGGGAGGTAGGGTCCCGTGTCCTGTCGATGAGGGTGACGGAAGTAGGGAGGGTCCTGTGTCCTGTTGGGGAGGTAGGGAGGGTCCCGTGTCCTGTCGAGGAGGTAGGGAGGGTCCCGTGTCCTGTCGATGAGGGAGGGAGGGTCCTGTGTCCTGTCGGGGAGGGAGGGAGGGTCCTGTGTCCTGTCGAGGAAGGAGGGAGGGTCCCGTGTCCTGTCGATGAGGGAGGGAGGGTCCCGTGTCCTGTCGAGGAAGGAGGGAGGGTCCCGTGTCCTGTCGAGGAAGGAGGGAGGGTCCCGTGTTCTGTCGATGAGGGAGGGAGGGTCCTGTGTCCTGTTGGGGAGGGAGGGAGGGTCCTGTGTCCTGTCGAGGAAGGAGGGAGGGTCCCGTGTCCTGTCGATGAGGGAGGGAGGGTCCCGTATCCTGTCGAGGAAGGAGGGAGGGTCCCGTGTCCTGTCGAGGAAGGAGGGAGGGTCCCGTGTTCTGTCGGTGAGGGAGGGAGTGTCCTGTGTCCTGTCAGTGAGGGTGACGGAGGTAGGGAGGGTCCCGTGTCCTGTTGGTGAGGGAGGGAGGGAGGGTCCCGTGTCCTGTCGGGGAGGGAGGGAGGGTCCCGTGTCCTGTCGATGAGGGAGGGAGGGTCCCGTGTCCTGTCGGTGAGGGAGGGAGGGAGGGTCCCGTGTCCTGTCGAGGAAGGAGGGACGGAGGGTCCCGTGTCCTGTCGATGAGGGAGGGAGGGTCCCGTGTCCTGTCGGGGAGGGAGGGAGGGAGGGTCCCGTGTCCTGTCGGGGAGGGAGGGAGGGAGGGTCCCGTGTCCTGTCGGGGAGGGAGGGAGGGTCCCGTGTCCTGTCAAGGAGGGAGGGAGGGTCCCGTGTCCTGTCGATGAGGGAGGTAGGGAGGGTCCCGTGTCCTGTCGGTGAGGGAGGGAGGGTCCCGTGTCCTGTCGAGGAAGGAGGGAGGGAGGGTCCCGTGTCCTGTCGAGGAAGGAGGGAGGGAGGGTCCCGTGTCCTGTCGATGAGGGAGGGAGGGTCCCGTGTCCTGTCGAGGAAGGAGGGAGGGTCCCGTGTCCTGTCGAGGAAGGAGGGAGGGTCCCGTGTCCTGTCGGTGAGGGAGGGAGGGTCCCGTGTCCTGTCGAGGAAGGAGGGAGGGAGGGTCCCGTGTCCTGTCGAGGAAGGAGGGAGGGAGGGTCCCGTGTCCTGTCGAGGAAGGAGGGAGGGAGGGTCCCGTGTCCTGTCGATGAGGGAGGGAGGGTCCCGTGTCCTGTCGAGGAAGGAGGGAGGGTCCCGTGTCCTGTCGAGGAAGGAGGGAGGGTCCCGTGTTCTGTCGGTGAGGGAGGGAGTGTCCTGTGTCCTGTCAGTGAGGGTGACGGAGGTAGGGAGGGTCCCGTGTCCTGTCGGTGAGGGAGGGAGGGAGTGTCCCGTGTCCTGTCGGTGAGGAAGGGAGTGTCCCGTGTCCTGTCGGGGAGGGAGGGAGGGTCCAGTGTCCTGTCGATGAGGGAGGGAGGGAGGGTCCCGTGTCCTGTTGGTGAGGGAGGGAGGGAGGGTCCCGTGTCCTGTCGGGGAGGGAGGGAGGGTCCCGTGTCCTGTCGGTGAGGGAGGGAGGGTCCCGTGTCCTGTCGGTGAGGGAGGGAGGGAGTGTCCCTTGTCCTGTCGATGAGGGAGGGAGGGTCCCGTGACCTGTCGATGAGGGAGGGAGGGTCCCGTGTCCTGTCGGTGAGGGAGGGAGGGTCCCGTGTCCTGTCGGTGAGGGAGGGAGGGAGGGTCCCGTGTCCTGTCGATGAGGGAGGGAGGGAGGGTCCCGTGTCCTGTCGCTGAGGGAGGGAGGGAGGGTCCCGTGTCCTGTCGATGAGGGAGGGAGGGTCCCGTGTCCTGTCGGTGAGGGAGGGAGGGAGGGTCCCGTGTCCTGTCGATGAGGGAGGGAGGGTCCCGTGTCCTGTCGATGAGGTAGGGAGGGTCCCGTGTCCTGTCGGTGAGGGAGGGAGGGTCCCGTGTCCTGTCGGTGAGGGAGGGAGGGAGGGTCCCGTGTCCTGTCGGTGAGGGAGGGAGGGTCCCGTGTCCTGTCGATGAGGGAGGGAGGGTCCCGTGTCCTGTCGGTGAGGGAGGGAGGGTCCCGTGTCCTGTCGGGGAGGGAGGGAGGGAGGGTCCCGTGTCCTGTCGATGAGGGAGGGAGGGTCCCGTGTCCTGTCGATGAGGGAGGGAGGGAGGGTCCCGTGTCCTGTCGCTGAGGGTGGGAGGGAGGGTCCCGTGTCCTGTCAGGGAGGGAAAGAGGGTCCAGTGTCCTGTCGAGGAAGGAGGAAGGGAGTGTCCCGTGTCCTGTCGGGGAGGGAGGGAGGGTCCAGTGTCCTGTCGATGAGGGAGGGAGGGAGGGTCCCGTGTCCTGTCGGTGAGGGAGGGAGGGTCCCGTGTCCTGTCGATGAGGGAGGGAGGGTCCCGTGTCCTGTCGGGGAGGGAGGGAGGGTCCCGTGTACTGTCGATGAGGGAGGGAGGGTCCCGTGTCCTGTCGGGGAGGGAGGGAGGGTCCCGTGTCCTGTCGAGGAGGGAGGGAGGGTCCCGTGTCCTGTCGGTGAGGGAGGGAGGGAGGGTCCCGTGTCCTGTCGAGGAAGGAGGGACGGAGGGTCCCGTGTCCTGTCGATGAGGGAGGGAGGGTCCCGTGTCCTGTCGGGGAGGGAGGGAGGGAGGGTCCCGTGTCCTGTCGGGGAGGGAGGGAGGGAGGGTCCCGTGTCCTGTCGGGGAGGGAGGGAGGGTCCCGTGTCCTGTCAAGGAGGGAGGGAGGGTCCCGTGTCCTGTCGATGAGGGAGGTAGGGAGGGTCCCGTGTCCTGTCGGTGAGGGAGGGAGGGTCCCGTGTCCTGTCGAGGAAGGAGGGAGGGAGGGTCCCGTGTCCTGTCGAGGAAGGAGGGAGGGAGGGTCCCGTGTCCTGTCGATGAGGGAGGGAGGGTCCCGTGTCCTGTCGGGGAGGGAGGGAGGGAGGGTCCCGTGTCTTGTCGGGGAGGGAGGGAGGGAGGGTCCCGTGTCCTGTCGGGGAGGGAGGGAGGGAGGGTCCCATGTCCTGTCGGGGAGGGAGGGAGGGTCCCGTGTCCTGTCAAGGAGGGAGGGAGGGTCCCGTGTCCTGTCGATGAGGGAGGTAGGGAGGGTCCCGTGTCCTGTCGGTGAGGGACGGAGGGTCCCGTGTCCTGTCGGTGAGGGAGGTAGGGAGGGTCCCGTGTCCTGTCGGTGAGGGAGGGAGGGTCCCGTGTCCTGTCGGGGAGGGAGGGAGGGTCCCGTGTCCTGTCGGTGAGGGAGGTAGGGAGGGTCCCGTGTCCTGTCGGGGAGGGAGGGAGGGTCCCGTGTCCTGTCGGGGAGGGAGGGAGGGTCCAGTGTCCTGTCGATGAGGGAGGGAGGGAGGTTCCCGTGTCCTGTCGGGGAGGGAGGGAGGGTCCTGTGTCCTGTCGGGGAGGGAGGGAGGGTCCCGTGTCCTGTCGGTGAGGGAGGGAGGGAGGGTCCCGTGTCCTGTCGGGGAGGGAGGGAGGGTCCCGTGTCCTGTCAAGGAGGGAGGGAGGGTCCCGTGTCCTGTCAAGGAGGGAGGGAGGGTCCCGTGTCCTGTCGGTGAGGGAGGGAGGGTCCCGTGTCCTGTCGGTGAGGGAGGTAGGGAGGGTCCCGTGTCCTGTCGGTGAGGGAGGGAGGGAGGGTCCCGTGTCCTGTCGGTGAGGGAGGGAGGGTCCCGTGTCCTGTCGGTGAGGGAGGGAGGGAGGGTCCCGTGTAAATCGATGAGGGAGGGAGGGTCCCGTGTCCTGTCGGGGAGGGAGGGAGGGAGAGTCCCGTGTCCTGTCGGTGAGGGAGGGAGGGAGTGTCCCGTGTCCTGTCGGGGAGGGAGGGAGGGAGGGTCCCGTGTCCTGTCGATGAGGGAGGGAGGGAGTGTCCCGTGTCCTGTCGAGGAGGGAGGGAGGGAGTGTCCCGTGTCCTGTCGATGAGGGAGGGAGGGTCCCGTGTCCTGTCGATGAGGGAGGGAGGGAGGGTCCCGTGTCCTGTCGATGAGGGAGGGAGGGTCCCGTGTCCTGTCGATGAGGGAGGGTCCCGTGTCCTGTCGAGGCAGGAGGGAGGGAAGGTCCCGTGTCCTGTCGGGGAGGGAGGGAGGGAGGGTCCCATGTCCTGTCGGGGAGGGAGGTAGGGAGGGTCCCGTGTCCTGTCGGTGAGGGAGGGAGGGTCCCGTGTCCTGTCGGGGAGGGAGGGAGGTTCCCGTGTCCGGTCGGTGAGGGAGGGAGGGAGGGTCCCGTGTCCTGTCGGGGAGGGAGGGAGGTTCCCGTGTCCGGTCGGTGAGGGAGGTAGGGAGGGTCCCGTGTCCTGTCGGTGAGGGAGGGAGGGTCCCGTGTCCTGTCGGTGAGGGAAGGAGTGTCCTGTGTCCTGTCGGGGAGGGAGGGAGGGAGTGTCCCGTGTCCTGTCGGGGAGGGAGGGAGGGAGGTTCCCGTGTCCTGTCGGGGAGGGAGGTAGTGTCCTGTGTCCTGTCAGTGAGGGTGACGGAGGTAGGGAGGGTCCCGTGTCCTGTCGATGAGGGAGGGAGGGTCCTGTGTCCTGTCGGTGAGGGAGGGAGGGAGGGTCCCGTGTTCTGTCGGTGAGGGAGGGAGGGAGGGTCCCGTGACCTGTCGGGGAGGGAGGTAGGGTCCCGTGTCCTGTCGATGAGGGTGACGGAAGTAGGGAGGGTCCTGTGTCCTGTTGGGGAGGTAGGGAGGGTCCTGTGTCCTGTTGGGGAGGTAGGGAGGGTCCCGTGTACTGTCGGTGAGGGAGGGAGGGTCCCGTGTCCTGTCGATGAGGGTGACGGAAGTAGGGAGGGTCCTGTGTCCTGTTGGGGAGGTAGGGAGGGTCCCGTGTCCTGTCGAGGAGGTAGGGAGGGTCCCGTGTCCTGTCGATGAGGGAGGGAGGGTCCTGTGTCCTGTTGGGGAGGGAGGGAGGGTCCTGTGTCCTGTCGAGGAAGGAGGGAGGGTCCCGTGTTCTGTCGGTGAGGGAGGGAGTGTCCTGTGTCCTGTCAGTGAGGGTGACGGAGGTAGGGAGGGTCCCGTGTCCTGTTGGTGAGGGAGGGAGGGAGGGTCCCGTGTCCTGTCGAGGAAGGAGGGAGGGTCCCGTGTTCTGTCGGTGAGGGAGGGAGTGTCCTGTGTCCTGTCAGTGAGGGTGACGGAGGTAGGGAGGGTCCCGTGTCCTGTTGGTGAGGGAGGGAGGGAGGGTCCCGTGTCCTGTCGGGGAGGGAGGGAGGGTCCCGTGTCCTGTCGATGAGGGAGGGAGGGTCCCGTGTCCTGTCGGGGAGGGAGGGAGGGAGGGTCCCGTGTCCTGTCGGTGAGGGAGGGAGGGAGGGTCCCGTGTCCTGTCGATGAGGGAGGGAGGGAGGGTCCCGTGTCCTGTCGGTGAGGGAGGGAGGGAGGGTCCCGTGTCCTGTCGATGAGGGAGGGAGGGTCCCGTGTCCTGTCGGTGAGGGAGGGAGGGTCCCGTGACCTGTCGGTGAGGGAGGGAGGGAGGGTCCCGTGTCCTGTCGGGGAGGGAGGGAGGGAGGGTCCCGTGTCCTGTCGATGAGGGAGGGAGGGTCCCGTGTCCTGTCGAGGAAGGAGGGATGGTCCCGTGTCCTGTCGATGAGGGAGGGAGGGTCCCGTGTCCTGTCGGGGAGGGAGGGAGGGAGGGTCCCGTGTCCTGTCGGTGAGGGAGGTAGGGAGGGTCCCGTGTCCTGTCGGGGAGGGAGGGAGGGAGGGTCCCGTGTCCTGTCGGGGAGGGAGGGAGGGAGGGTCCCGTGTCCTGTCGGTGAGGGAGGGAGGGAGGGTCCCGTGTCCTGTCGGTGAGGGAGGGAGGGTCCCGTGTCCTGTCGATGAGGGTGACGGAAGTAGGGAGGGTCCTGTGTCCTGTTGGGGAGGTAGGGAGGGTCCCGTGTCCTGTCGAGGAGGTAGGGAGGGTCCCGTGTCCTGTCGATGAGGGAGGGAGGGTCCTGTGTCCTGTTGGGGAGGGAGGGAGGGTCCTGTGTCCTGTCGAGGAAGGAGGGAGGGTCCCGTGTTCTGTCGGTGAGGGAGGGAGTGTCCTGTGTCCTGTCAGTGAGGGTGACGGAGGTAGGGAGGGTCCCGTGTCCTGTTGGTGAGGGAGGGAGGGAGGGTCCCGTGTCCTGTCGAGGAAGGAGGGAGGGTCCCGTGTTCTGTCGGTGAGGGAGGGAGTGTCCTGTGTCCTGTCAGTGAGGGTGACGGAGGTAGGGAGGGTCCCGTGTCCTGTTGGTGAGGGAGGGAGGGAGGGTCCCGTGTCCTGTCGGGGAGGGAGGGAGGGTCCCGTGTCCTGTCGATGAGGGAGGGAGGGTCCCGTGTCCTGTCGGGGAGGGAGGGAGGGAGGGTCCCGTGTCCTGTCGGTGAGGGAGGGAGGGAGGGTCCCGTGTCCTGTCGATGAGGGAGGGAGGGAGGGTCCCGTGTCCTGTCGGTGAGGGAGGGAGGGAGGGTCCCGTGTCCTGTCGATGAGGGAGGGAGGGTCCCGTGTCCTGTCGGTGAGGGAGGGAGGGTCCCGTGACCTGTCGGTGAGGGAGGGAGGGAGGGTCCCGTGTCCTGTCGGGGAGGGAGGGAGGGAGGGTCCCGTGTCCTGTCGATGAGGGAGGGAGGGTCCCGTGTCCTGTCGAGGAAGGAGGGATGGTCCCGTGTCCTGTCGATGAGGGAGGGAGGGTCCCGTGTCCTGTCGGGGAGGGAGGGAGGGAGGGTCCCGTGTCCTGTCGGTGAGGGAGGTAGGGAGGGTCCCGTGTCCTGTCGGGGAGGGAGGGAGGGAGGGTCCCGTGTCCTGTCGGGGAGGGAGGGAGGGAGGGTCCCGTGTCCTGTCGGTGAGGGAGGGAGGGAGGGTCCCGTGTCCTGTCGGTGAGGGAGGGAGGGTCCCGTGTCCTGTCGGGGAGGGAGGGAGGGTCCCGTGTCCTGTCGGTAAGGGAGGTAGGGAGGGTCCCGTGTCCTGTCGGTGAGGGTGGGAGGGTCCCGTGTCCTGTTGGGGAGGGAGGGAGGGAGGGTCCCGTGTCCTGTTGGGGAGGGAGGGAGGGAGGGTCCCGTGTCCTGTTGGGGAGGGAGGGAGGGTCCCGTGTCCTGTTGGGGAGGGAGGGAGGGAGGGTCCCGTGTCCTGTTGGGGAGGGAGGGAGGGAGGGTCCCGTGTCCTGTTGGGGAGGGAGGGAGGGAGGGTCCCGTGTCCTGTCAGTAAGGGAGGTAGGGAGGGTCCCGTGTCCTGTCGGTAAGGGAGGTAGGGAGGGTCCCGTGTCCTGTCGGTGAGGGAGGGAAGGTCCCGTGTCCTGTTGGGGAGGGAGGGAGGGAGGGTCCCGTGTCCTGTTGGGGAGGGAGGGAGGGAGGGTCCCGTGTTCTGTCGGTGAGGGTGACGGAGGTAGGGAGGGTCCCGTGTTCTGTCGGTGAGGGAGGGAGTGTCCTGTGTCCTGTCAGTGAGGGTGACGGAGGTAGGGAGGGTCCCGTGTCCTGTTGGTGAGGGAGGGAGGGAGGGTCCCGTGTCCTGTCGGGGAGGGAGGGAGGGAGGGTCCCGTGTCCTGTCGGGGAGGGATGTAGGGAGGGTCCCGTGTCCTGTCGGGGAGGGAGGGAGGGTCCCGTGTCCTGTCGGTGAGGGAGGTAGGGAGGGTCCCGTGTCCTGTCGGTGAGGGAGGGAGGGAGGGTCCCGTGTCCTGTCGGTGAGGGAGGGAGGGTCCCGTGTCCTATCGGTGAGGGAGGGAGGGTCCCGTGTCCTGTCGGGGAGGGAGGGAGGGAGGGTCCCGTGTCCTGTCGGTAAGGGAGGTAGGGAGGGTCCCGTGTCCTGTCGGTGAGGGAGGGAGGGTCCCGTGTCCTGTCGGGGAGGGAGGGAGGGTCCCGTGTCCTGTCGGTGAGGGAGGGAGTGTCCCGTGTCCTGTCGGTGAGGGAGGGAGGGTTCCGTTGTCCTGTCGGTGAGGGAGGTAGGGAGGGTCCCGTGTCCTGTCGGTGAGGGAGGGAGGGTCCCGTGTCCTGTCGGTGAGGGAGGTAGGGAGGGTCCCGTGTCCTGTCGGTGAGGGAGGGAGGGAGGGTCCCGTGTCCTGTCGGTGAGGGAGGGAGTGTCCCGTGTCCTGTCGGTGAGGGAGGGAGGGTCCCGTGTCCTGTCGGGGAGGGAGGGAGGGAGGGTCCCGTGTCCTGTCGGTAAGGGAGGTAGGGAGGGTCCCGTGTCCTGTCGGTGAGGGAGGGAGGGTCCCGTGTCCTGTCGGGGAGGGAGGGAGGGAGGGTCCCGTGTCCTGTCGGTGAGGGAGGGAGGGTCCCGTGTCCTGTTGGTGAGGGAGGGAGGGAGGGTCCCGTGTCCTGTCGGGGAGGGAGGTAGGGAGGGTCCCGTGTCCTGTCAGTGAGGGAGGTAGGGAGGGTCCCGTGTCCTGTCGGGGAGGGAGGGAGGGTCCCGTGTCCTGTCGGTGAGGGAGGTAGGGAGGGTCCCGTGTCCTGTCGGGGAGGGTCCCGTGTCCTGTCGGTGAGGGAGGGAGGGTCCCGTGTCCTGTCGGTGAGGGAGGGAGGGTCCCGTGTCCTGTCGATGAGGGAAGGAGGGTCCCGTGTCCTGTCGGTGAGGGAGGGAGGGTCCCGTGTCCTGTCGGTAAGGGAGGGAGGGTCCCGTGTCCTGTCGGTGAGGGAGGGAGGGTCCCGTGTCCTGTCAGTGAGGGAGGTAGGGAGGGTCCCGTGTCCTGTCGGGGAGGGAGGGAGGGTCCCGTGTCCTGTCGGTGAGGGAGGTAGGGAGGGTCCCGTGTCCTGTCGGGGAGGGTCCCGTGTCCTGTCGGTGAGGGAGGGAGGGTCCCGTGTCCTGTCGGTGAGGGAGGGAGGGTCCCGTGTCCTGTCGATGAGGGAAGGAGGGTCCCGTGTCCTGTCGGTGAGGGAGGGAGGGTCCCGTGTCCTGTCGGTGAGGGAGGGAGGGTCCCGTGTCCTGTCGATGAGGGAGGGTCCCGTGTCCTGTCGGTGAGGGATGGAGGGTCCTGTGAACTGTAGTGAGGGAGGAGGGAGACGGCTGACCTCAGGGATAACTGTGTGAGAGGGCAGCGGCATTCACTGGTGGCCTTGAGAGTGTACTTGGGTTGTGGAGGGTTAGACAGCAGAACAACGTCATGGTGAGGGTAGAACGTAGCACTGTGGGGCTGGGAGGGAGCTTATTGGGTCAGAAGGGGAGGTGATGTGGGGTTGGGAGAGAAGGGTTGTGAGGGTCGGGAGGGAACGTGGTGGGTTGGAGAGAAGGGTGTTTGAGGCTTGGATGTGAGTTGTGGTTGGAGGTGAGGGGCTGTGGGGGGTCAGTGAGGATGTGGGGCTCTGAGGGGGGCAGACGGTTTGGAAGTGAGTGGTTATGGGGCTTGGAGGAGGGGTAGGGGTCAGAAGGGGGTGGCTGTGGGGCTCGGAAGGGACTTGGGGGGTTGAAGGGGAGGGGTTGTGTGGAGTTGGAGGGGAGGAGTTTGGTGTTGGAAGTGAGGGGATTTGGGGCATTGGAGGGGGTGTGGGTGTTGGAGGGCAGGAGTTGGGTGTGGGGCTAGGAGGAAGGTGGGGTTGGGAGTGATGGGGATGTGGGGCTCAAAGGGGGCGTGGGGTGGGGAAGGGAGTATCTGTAGGTCAGACTGCTGCTGATCTCTGGCTGTGGGACAGTTGCCATGGTGATGTGGTCTTTATTTGCCTTGGTAGCTCCGGAATCAGAGGGCAGTCCTGCAGCACAGCGACCCCACACTGGTCTTTTCCTTCCTGATGCTGTTTGCCATTTCGACCATTTCCTTCAGCTTCATGATCAGCGTCTTCTTCAACAAAGGTGTGTGAGATGTGTGCCCAGGCCACTTGAGTAAAGGAGACTTGTCACAAATGGGTAACTAGCCACGTTTATCAGAGTCCCGTCTGCCTCTCCTAGACGCTGTGAACTCTGCAGCCATTGTTTTCTGTTTCAAAGCCAGCTATTTAATTCTGGCTAGTCGGCAGACTGAAGCCTAGGTGTTTCGGAGGTAGCTGGGAGGAAAGTGGAAGAAGTGGAAGAGTGGTGTTACCGATCAGAGAGAATGTTAGGCTGTACTAAGCAAAGGCAACACACACAAAGTGCTGGAGGTAGGCAGCCTCATTCAGAGGAATAAGAAGCCAAAGTTTCAGGCTGAGACCCTTCATCAGGACTTCTTGGAGGCATTCAAAATCAGGTATATTATCACTGACATATAGTATATTGTGAAATTTGTGGCAACTGTACAATAATTACTTAAACCATCACCCCACAGGGACACAGACCACCAACAGCATCTCGCCAGAGTTCTGTGCCCTGGGCCAGTCTTTCAAATTGTCCATCAAAGAGCCTTCCTCCCCCAGGAAAGAGGTCTTCAGAACAACTGTTGGCATTTCTGTAGAACTGGGTTTTATGCGTTGGTGTTGATAGCCCCATGTCTAACCATCCTTCTTTCACAACCGGGCTTGAAACTATCCATGGCAGAGCTCAGTTCAGTGCGATACATAAAACATAGGAGCAGATTTAAATCACTTGGTCCATCAAATATCTCCACCATTTCATCATGGCTGATCCCTTTTCCTCTTGGTCCCAATCTCCTGCCTCCTCCCCATATCCCTTCATGCCCTGACTAATCAAGAATCTATCAATGTCTGCTTTAAGTATACCCAATGACTTCGCATCCACAGATTCACCACTCTGCTGGCATCAACTTCTTGGACTCCATACAAACTACAGAGGAGGAGGTGTTTGCTTTTCTGGGGCAAATTAAGATGAATAAATCCCCAGTCAGACAAGGTGTTCCCTCAGACCCTGCGTGAGGCAAGTGCAGAAATTGCTGGGGCCCTAGCAGAGATATTATATCATCCTTAGTGATAGGAGATGTACCATAGGATTGAAGGATAGCCAGTGTTGTTCCACAGTTCAAGAAAGGCT